>NC_092049.1:31443071-31534577 GCF_003086295.3 Arachis hypogaea
TCATTTCTTTTGAGTTTAAAGGGACCTCAGGGATCACCTTCTTCTTGCCCACAACATCATAGAAGTGGTCTTGATGGGCTTTGGAGATGAACCTTTCCATCTCCCATGACTCGGATGTGGAAGCTTTTGTCTTCCCTTTCCCTTTCTAGAGGATTCTCCGGTCTTAGGTGCCATCAATGGTAATGGAAAAACAAAAAGCTTATGCTTTTACCACACCAAACTTAGAATTTTGCTCGCCCTCGAGCAATAAAAGAAAGAATAGATGAAGAAGAAGAAGAAATGGAGGAGAGGGAGAGTGGGAAGTGTTTCGGCCAAGAAGGGTGTAGAGGGGTGTGTTGTGTGAATTTGATGAAGAATGGAGGGCTTTATATAGGGAAGGGAGGGGGGAAAGGTTTCGGCCATATGGGTGGGTTTGGGTGGGAAATTGGTTTTGAATTTTTGAAGGTAGGTGGAGTTTATGAGGTAGGTTTATGGGGAAGAGTGGATGCATGTGAGTGGTGAGGAGGTGATGGGAAGAGAGATTGAGGTGATTGGTGAAGGGTTTTTGGGGAAGAGTGTTTATGGGGTTGTGTGAAAGAAGTGGTGAGAAGAAGTGAGTGGGGTAGGTGGGGATCTGTGGGGTCCACAGATCTGAGTGGATCCTGTGGGGTCACAGATCCTTAGTGGATCCTGTGGGTCCACAGATCCTGAGGTTTCAAGGATTTACATCCCTGCACCCATTAGGCATGAAAATGCCTTTGCACATAACTCTGGGCGTTCAGCGCCAGGTTGGTGGCTATTTGGGGCGTTCAGCGCCCATTTGTGTGCCATTTCTGGCGTTGAACGCCAGAACCATGCCTGTTCTGGCGTTCAGCGCCCAGAAGATGCCCATTTTGGGCGTTCAGCGCCAGAACCATGCTCTGTTCTGGCGCTGAACGCCAGACAGATACTCCTCCAGGGTGTGATTTTTCTTCTGCTGTTTTTGATTCTGTTTTCAATTTTTCTATTTATTTTGTGACTCCATATGATCATGAACCTATAAGGACATGAAAAACAATGAAAATAAAAATTAGATAAATAAACATTGGGTTGCCTCCCAACAAGCACTTCTTTAATGTCAATAGCTTGACAGTGGGCTCTCATGGAGCCTTACAGATGTTCAGAGCATTGTTGAAACTCTCCAACACCAAACTTAGAGTTTGGATATGGGAGTTCAACACCAAACTTAGAGTTTGGTTGTGGCCTCCCAACACCAAACTTAAAGTTTGACTGTGGGGGCTTGGGTTGACTCTGCTTTGAGAGAAGCTTTTCATGCTTCCTCTCCATGGTTGCAGAGGGAGATCCTTGAGTTTTAAACACAAGGGAGTCCTCATTCCATTGAAGGACTAGTTCACCTCTGTCAACATCAATCACAGCTCTTGCTGTGGCCAGGAAAGGTCTTCCTAGGATGATGGATTCATCCTCTTCCTTCCAGTATCCAGGACTATGAAATCAGCAGGGATGTAAAGGCCTTCAACCTTTACTAACACGTCCTCTACTTGTCCATATGCCTGTTTTCTTGAATTGTCTGCCATCTCTAATGAGATTTTAGCAGCTTGCACCCCATAGATTCCCAGTTTCTCTATTACAGATAGGGGCATGAGGTTTATCCCTGAACCAAGGTCACACAGAGCCTTAAAGATCATGGTGCCTATAGTACAAGGTATTATGAACTTTCCAGGATCCTGTCTCTTCTGAGGCAATGCCAGTTGATCCAGATCACTTAGTTCATTGGTGAACAAGGGAGGTTCATCTTCCCAAGTTTCAATCCAAATAATTTGGCATTCAGCTTCATGATTGCACCAAGAACTTGGCAGTTTGCTCTTCAGTAACATCCTCATTCTCTTCAGAAGAGGAATACTCATCAGAGCTCATGAAGGGCATAAGGAGGTTCAATGGAATCTCTATGGTCTCTAGATGTGCCTCAGATTCCTTTGGTTCCTCAGAGGGAAACTCCTTATTGATCACTGACGTCCCAGGAGGTCTTCCTCCTTGGGATTCACGTCTTCCTCTCCTTTTTGGGTTCGGCCATGGTGTTTATGTCAATGGCCTTGCACTCTCCTTTTGGATTCTCTTCTGTATTGCTTGGGAGAGTACTTGGAGGGATTTAGTGATTCTTTTACTCAGCTGGCCCACTTGTGCTTCCAAATTTCTAATGGAAGACCTTGTTTCATTCATGAAATTCACATGGCCTTAGATAGATCAGAGACTAGATTTGCTAAGCTAGATGGATTCTGCTCAGATTCTCTGTCTGTTGTGAGTGGATGATGAAAAGGCTTCTATTGTTAAACCTGTTTCTTCCACCATTATTAAAGCCTTGTTGAGGCTTTTGATCCTTCCATGAGAAATTGGGATGATTTCTCCATGATGAGTTATAGGTGTTTCCATAAGGTTCACCTAAATAATTTACCTCTGCTATTGCAGGGTTCTCAGGATCATAAGCTTCTTCTTCATAAGAGCCTCTTGAGTACTGTTGGATGCAGCTTGCATTCCATCAGACTCTAGAATCATATTGGCTTGCTGAGTAATATTTTATTCTGAGCCAATATGGCATTCAGAGTATCAATTCAAGAACTCCCTTCTTCATAGGCGTCCCATTGCTCACAGGATTCCTTTCAGAAGTGTACATGAACTGGTTATTTGCACCCATGTCAATGAGTTCTTAAGCTTTTGCAGGCGTTTTCTTTAGGTGAATGGATCCACCTGCAGAAGTGTCCAGTGACATCTTTGATAGCTCAGACAGACCATCATAGAATATATCCAGGATGGTCCATTCTGAAAGCATGTCAGAAGGACACTTTTTGGTCAACTGTTTGTATCTTTCCCAAGCTTCATAGAGGGATTCACCTTCTTTCTGTTGAAGTTTGAACATCACTCTAAGCTTGCTCAGCTTTTGAGGAGGAAAGTACTTGGCAAGAAAGCCGTGACCAGCTTATCCCAAGAGTTCAGGCTGTCTTTGGTTGAGAATCCAACCATAATCTAGCTCTGTCTCTTACAGCAAAGGGAAAAGCATGAGCCTGTAGACTTCAGGATCTACTCCATTAGTCTTAACAGTATCACATATCTACAAGAATTCAGTTAAGAACTGAAAAGGATCTTCAGATGGAAGTCCATGAAACTTGCAGTTCTGCTGCATCAAAGAAACTAATTGAGGTTTCAGCTCAAAGTTGTTTGCTCCAATGGCAGGAATGGAGATGCTTCTTCCATGTAAATTGGAATTAGGTGCAGTAAAGTCACCAAGCATCTCCTTGCATTATTATTATTTTCGGCTGCCATCTCCTCTTCCTGTTCGAAAATTTCTGAAAGGTTATCTCTGGATTGTTGTATTTAGCTTCTCTTAGTTTCCTTTTCAGAGTCCTTTCAGGTTCTGGATCTGCTTCCACAAGAATGTTCTTATCCTTGCTCCTGCTCATATGACAAAGAAGAGGGCACAGAAAAATAATAATAATAGAGATCCTTTATAGCACAGTATAGGGATCCCTTGTGAGTGGAAGAAAAGAGGGAGATAAAGAATGTAATGTAATGGAAGAAACACAACTGTGAGGAGGGTAGAGATGTGAGATGAGATGTTAGTAGATGAATAAATAAATAGAATAAGATGGGAGAGGGAGAATTTTCGAAAATAATTTTGAAAAAGGTTAGTGATTTTCAAAAATGTTTTTGAAAAATGTTAGTATTTTTCGAAAATTTTTAAAATCAAAAATAAAATAAAATAATTAGTTAATTAAAAAGATATTTTTGAAAAAGAGGGAAGATATTTTCGAAAATTAGAGAGAGAGAGTTAGTTAGTAGTTTTGAAAAAGTTAAGAAACAAACAAAAAGTTAGTTAGTTAGTTGAAACAAATTTTGAAAAGATAAGAAGTTAGGAGGTTAGAAAAGATATTTTGAAACCAACTTTTTGAAAAAGGTAAGATAAGAAGATATTTTAGAAATTAGTTTTGAAAAAGATTTGATTTTTAAAATCTCAATTAATGACTTCATTCATAAGAAATCACAAGATATGATTCTAGAACTTAAAGTTTGAATCTTTCTTAACAAGCAAGTAACAAACTTCAAATTTTTGAATCAAAACATTAATTGATTATGTTATTTTCGAAAATTTGATATAAAAATAAGAAAAATATTTTTGAAAAATATTTTTGGAATTTTCGAAAATAACTAAGAATTTTGAAAAAGATTTGATTTTTGAAAAAGATAAGATTTTCAAATTGAAAATTTGATTTGACTCATAAGAAACAACTTGATTTTAAAAATTTTTTTGAAAAAGTCAACTCAAATTTTCGAATTTGATGAGAGAGAAGAAGGGAGAGATATTTTTTTTTATTTTTAAATTTTTATTGAAGAGAGAGAAAAATAAGAAAAATGATGCAATGCATGAAAGTTATGGATCAAAACAATGAATGCATGAAAGAATGCTATGAATGTCAAGATGAACACCAAGAACACTTTGAATGTAAAGATGAACATCATAGACACAATTTTGAAAAATTTTTAATGCAAAGAAAACATGCAAGACACCAAACTTAGAATTCTTTAATGCTTACGCACTAAGAATTCAAGAATGCATATGAAAAACACCATACAACACAAAACAAAAAATCATCAAGATCAAACAAGAAGACTTAACAAGAACAACTTGAAGATCATGAAGAACACTATGAATGCATGAGAATTTTCGAAAAATGCAAGATGCACATGCAATTGACACCAAACTTATAACATGACTCAAGACTCAAACAAGAAACATGAAAATATTTTTTTTTTTTGATTTTTATGATTTTATGAATTTTTTTTTTGGATTTTTCGAAAATTAATTGAAAAAGGAAAATAAGGATTCCAAAATTTTTAATATGAATTCCAGGAATCTTGCATTCTTAGTCTAAAGTTTCAGTCCAGGAATTAGACATGGCTCACTAGCCAGCCAAGCTTTCAAAGAAAGCTCCGGTCCAAAACACTAGACATGGCCAATGGCCAGCCAAGCTTCAGCATGTAATTCAGACATGACATGCCTGACATACCCTACAGTCGTATAACAGCTGATGGTTGAAAGCCTCAGTCCAAATAAATTTAGATATGGCTTTACAGCCAGCCAGGCTTCACATGCTTCATGAAACACTAAAATTCATTCTTAAAAATTTTGAATCTAAAATTTTTTTTTTCGAAAACAGGTGAGAAAATTTTGAAATATTTTTTTTTTGAAAAATTTTTGAAAAGAAAACAAAAAGAAAATTACCTAATCTGAGCAACAAGATGAACCGTCAGTTGTCCAAACTCGAACAATCCCCGACAACGGCGCCAAAAACTTGGTACGCGGAATCGTGATTACACTTTAATTATGTAAAGTTCATTGCTCTTTCTTTCCCTGAAAATGGCGCCAAAAACTTGATGCCAAAACCACGGTTCACAACTCTGTGTAACTGACCAGCAAGTGCACTGGGTCGTCCAAGTAATACCTTACGTGAGTAAGGGTCGAATCCCACGGAGATTGTTGGTATGAAGCAAGCTATGGTCACCTTGCAAATCTCAGTTAGGCAGATATAAATTGATAATGGTGTTTTCGAATAATAATTAATAGAATAGGGATAGAAATACTTATGTAATTCATTGGTGAGAATTTCAGATAAGCGAATGGAGATGCTTTCGTTCCTCTGAACCTCTGCTTTCCTGCTATCTTCATCCAATTAGTCTTACTCCTTTCCATGGCTAGCTTTATGTGATACATCACCACTATCAATGGCTACTTTCGGTCATCTCTCGGGAAAATGATCCAATGCCCTGTCACGGCACGGCTAATCGTCTGGAGGCATCACCCTTGTCAATGGCTTCATCTTATCCTCTCAGTGAAAATGGTCAACGCACCCTGTCACGGCACGACTATTCATCTGTCAGTTCTCGATCATGCTGGAATAGGATTTACTATCCTTTTGCGTCTGTCACTAACGCCCTGCAATCGCGAGTTTGGAGCTCGTCACAGTCATTCATTCATTGAATCCTACTCGGAATACCACAGACAAGGTTTAGACTTTCCGGATTCTCTTGAATGCCGCCATCATTCTAGCTTACGCCACGAAGATTCTGATTAAGAGATCTAAGAGATACTCATTCAGTCGAAGGTAGAAGGGAAGTGGTTGTCAGGCACGCATTCATAGGGAATGATGATGATTGTCACGTTCATCACATTCAGATTGAAGTACGAATGAATATCTTAGAAGCGAAACAAGATGAATTGAATAGAAAACAGTAGTACTTTGTATTAATCTATGAGGAACAGCAGAGCTCCACACCTTAATCTATGGAGTGTAGAAACTCTACCGTTAAAAATATATAAGTGAAGGTCCAGGCATGGCCGAATGGCCAGCCCCTCTGATCTAAGAACCAGGCGTCCAAAGATGGTCAAAAGACTCAAAGATGGTTCAAAAGATGTCTAATACAATAGTAAAAGGTCCTATTTATAATAAACTAGCTACTAGGGTTTACATGAGTAAGTAATTGATGCATAAATCCACTTCTGGGACCCACTTGGTGTGTGCTTGGGCTGAGCTTGAGTGTTGCACGTGTAGAGGTCTTTCTTGGAGTTGAACGCCAGTTTTTGTGCCAGTTTGGGCGTTCAACTCTGGTTTTGGATCCTTTTCTGGCGCTGGACGCCAGAATTGGGCAGAGAGCTGGCGTTGAACGCCAGTTTGCATCGTCTATTCTTGGCCAAAGTATGGACTATTATATATTGCTGGAAATCTCTGGATGTCTACTTTCTAACGCAATTGGAAGCGCACCATTTCGAGTTCTGTAGCTCCTGAAAATCCACTTTGAGTGCAGGGAGGTCAGAATCCAATAGCATCAGCAGTCCTTCTTCAACCTCTGAATCTGATTTTTGCTCAAGTCCCTCAATTTCAGCCAGAAAATACCTGAAATCACAGAAAAACATACAAACTCATAGTAAAGTCCAGAAATGTGAATTTAACATAAAAACTAATGAAAACATCCCTAAAAGTAACTAGATCCTACTAAAAACACACTAAAAACAATGCCAAAAAGCGTATAAATTATCCGCTCATCAGAGTTCAACACCAAACTTAGAGTTTGGTTGTGGCCTCCCAACACCAAACTTAGAGTTTGACTGTGGGGGCTTTGTTTGACTCTGCTTTGAGAGAAGCTTCTTCTGCTTCCTCTCCATGGATGCAGAGAGAGATCCTTGAGTTGTAAACACAAGGTTGTCCTCATTCAATTGAAGGATTAATTCTCTTCTGTCCATCATCAATCTTCTGTCTAGTTCCTAATATTCATTCCAGCTATGATTAGCAGGATTAAGGCTTCAATTTATACATCCTCTACTTTCCATAAGCCTGTTTCTTGAATTGCTGCATCTCAATGAGATTTAGCAGCTTGCACCCATAGATCCAGTTTCTCTATTACAAAGGCATGATTTATTCCTGACCAAGTCACACAGAGCTTAAAGATCATGTGCCTATGGTACAAGGTATTATGAACTTCCAGGATCCTGTCTCTTCTGAGGCAATGTCAGTTATCCAGATCACTTAGTCATGGTGACAAGGACGTTATCTTCCAAGTTATCCAATTTTCTTCAGCTTCAGATTGACCAGAACTTGCATTGTCTCAGGACATTCATCTTCCAAGTAATACCAAATAATTTGGCATTCAGCTTCATGATTGCACCAAGAACTTGGCTAGTGACTCATCTTTGGTTCCACAGAGGAAGCTCCTTATTGATCACTGGACGTCCCAGGAGGTCTTCCTCCTTGGGATTCACGTCCTCCTCTCCCTCATTGGGTTCGGCCATTTTGGTTATGTCAATGGCCTTGTATTCTCCTTTGGATTTTCTTCTGTATTGCTTGAGAGAGTGCTAGGAGGGATTTCAGTGATCCTTTTACTCAGCTGGCCCACTTGTGCTTCCAAATTTCTAATGGAAGACCTTGTTTCATTCATGAAACTCACAGTGGCCTTAGATAGATCAGAGACTAAGTTTGCTAAGCTAGATGGATTCTGCTCAGAATTCTCTGTCTGTTGCTGAGTGGATGATGGAAAAGGCTTGCTATTGCTAAACCTGTTTCTTCCACCATTATTAAAGCCTTGTTGAGGCTTTTGATCCTTCCATGAGAAATTTGGATGATTTCTCCATGATGAGTTATAGGTGTTTCCATAAGGTTCACCCATGTAATTTACTTCTGCTATTGCAGGGTTCTCAGGATCATAAGCTTCTTCTTCAGGAGAAGCCTCTTGAGTACTGTTGGAGGCAGCTTGCATTCCATTCAGACTCTGAGAAATCATATTGACTTGCTGAGTCAATATTTTGTTCTGAGCCAATATGGCATTCAGAGTATCAACTTCAAGAACTCCCTTCTTCATAGGCGTCCCATTACTCACAGGATTCCTCTCAGAAGTGTACATGAACTGGTTATTAGCAACCATGTCAATGAGTTCTTGAGCTTCTGCAGGCGTTTTCTTTAGGTGAATGGATCCACCTGCAGAAGTATCCAATTACATCTTTGATAGCTCAGATAGACCATCATAGAATATATCCAGGATGGTCCATTCTGAAAGCATGTCAGAAGGACACTTTTTGGCAACTGTTTGTATCTTTCCCAAGCTTCATAGAGGGATTCACCTTCTTTCTGTCTGAAGGTTTGAACATCCACTCTAAGCTTGCTCAGCTTTTGAGAAGGAAAGAACTTGGCTAAGAAAGCCGTGACCAGCTTATCCCAAGAGTTCAGGCTGTCTTTGGGTTAAGAGTCCAACCAGATTCTAGCTTTGTCTCTTACAGCAAATGGGAAAAGCATGAGCCTGTAGACTTTAGGATCTACTCCATTAGTCTTAACAGTATCATAGATCTGCAAGAATTCAGTTAAGAACTGAAAAGGATCTTCAGATGGAAGTCCATGAAACTTGCAGTTCTGCTGCATTAGAGAAACTAGCTGAGGTTTCAGCTCAAAATTGTTTGCTCCAATGGTAGGAATGGAGATGCTTCTTCCATGTAAATTGGAATTAGGTGCAGTAAAGTCACCAAGCATTCTCCTTGCATTATTGTTGTTGGGTTCGGCTGCCATCTCCTTTACTTGTTCGAAATTTTCAATCAAGTTGTCTCTGGATTGTTGTAATTTAGCTTCTCTTAATTTCCTCTTTAGAGTCCTTTTAGGTTCTGGATCAGCTTCAACAAGAATGCCTTTTTCTTTGTCCCTGCTCATAAGAAAGAGAAGAGAAAAAGAAAAGAAGAGGAATCCTCTATGTCACAGTAAAGAGGTTCCTTATTGTTAGTAGAAGAAGAAAAGAAGAGAAAAATCTGAACTCAGAAAGAGAGAGAGAGAGAGAGAGTTCGGATTTTTGGTGGGTGAGGGAGAGATGTTAGTAGATGAATAAATAAATAGAATAAGATGAGAGAGGGAAAATTTCGAAAACAATTTTTGAAAAAGAGTTAGTGATTTTTGAAAATAGTTTTTGAAAAGGGTTAATAGTTTTTCGAAAATTCAAATAAAAAATAAAATGATTAAAAAGAAATTTTGAAAAAGGGGGAGATATTTTCAAAAATTAGAGAGAGAGAGAGTTAGTTAGGTGGTTTTGAAAAAGATAAGAAACAAACAAAAAGTTAGTTAGTTAGTTGAAACAAATTTTGAAAAGATAAGAAGTTAGGAAGTTAGAAGAGATATTTTAAAATCAAATTTTTGAAAAAGGTAAGATAAGAAGATATTTTTGAGAAGATATGATAGAAATTAGTTTTTTTTTTTAAAAAGATTTGATTTTTAAAATCACAATTAATGACTTGATTCACAAGAAATCACAAGGTATGATTCTAGAACTTAAAGTTTGAATCTTTCTTAACAAGTAAGTAACAAACTTGAAATTTTTGAATCAAGACATTAATTGTTATTGTTATTTTTGAAAATTTGATAAAAAATAAGAAAAAGATTTTTGAAAATTATTTTTTGGAATTTTCGAAAATAACTAAGAATTTTGAAAAAGATTTGATTTTTGAAAAAGATTTTGAAAAAGATAAGATTTTCAAATTGAAAATTTGATTTGACTCATAAGAAACAACTTGATTTTAAAAATTTTTGAAAAAGTCAATCCAAATTTTCGAATTTGATGAGAGAAAAAGGGAAAGATATTTTTTTGATTTTTGAATTTTTTTTATGAGAGAGAAAAACATGAAAATTATGCAATGCATGAAAATTTTTAGATCAAAATAATAAATGCATGCAAGAATGCTATGAATGTCAAGATGAACACCAAGAACACTTTGAATGTCAAGATGAACACCAAGAACATATTTTTGAAAAATTTTTAATGCAAAGAAAACATGCAAGACACCAAACTTAGAATTCTTTAATGCTTAGACACTAAGAATCCAAGAATGCATATGAAAAACAAGAAAAGACACAAAACATGTAAATGCAAAGATCAAACAAGAAGACTTACCAAGAACAACTTGAAGATCATGAAGAACACTATGAATGCATGAGAATTTTTGAAAAATGCAAGATGCACATGCAATTGACACCAAACTTATAACATGACTCAAGACCCAAACAAGAAACACAAAATATTTTTGATTTTTATGAATTTGTGATTTTTTTTTTGTATTTTTATTTTAAAATTTTCGAAAATCATTTTGAAAAAGAAAAAATAAGGATTCAAAATTTTTAATATGAATTCCAGGAATCTTATGCTCTAAAGCTCCAATCAAAGGGTCAGGCATGGCTTAATAGCCAGCCAAGCTTTAGTATGTAACTCAGACATGACACGTCTAACATGCCCTACAATCGTATTAGACATGGCTTTACAGCCAGCCATGCTTCATGAAATACTAGAATTCATTCTTAAAAATTCTGAAGAAAAATATATTTTTGAAAACACATTTTTTTTTTCGAAAACAAAGGAGAAAATTTTGAAAGATTTTTTGAAAAAATTTTGAAAAGAAAACAAAAAGAAAATTACCTAATCTGAGCAACAAGATGAACCGTCAGTTGTCCAAACTCGAACAATCCCCGGCAACGGCGCCAAAAACTTGGTGCGCAGAAATTGTGATTACACTTTAATTATGTAAAATTCATCGCTCTTTCTTTCCCTGGTAATGGCGCCAAAAACATGATGCCAATACCATGGTTCACAACTTCGCACAACTAACCAGCAAGTGCACTGGGTCATCCAAGTAATACCTTACGTGAGTAAGGGTCGAATCCCACAGAGATTGTTGGTATGAAGCAAGCTATGGTCACCTTGTAAATCTCAGTCAGGCGGATATAAAATAATAATGGAGTTTTCGAAAGTAATTAATAAAATAGGGATAGAAATACTTATGTAATTCCTTGGTGAGAATTTCAGATAAGCGTATAGAGATGCATTTGTTCCTCTGAATCTCTGCTTTCCTACTATCTTCATCCAATCAGTCTTACTCCTTTCCATGGCTGGCTTTATGTAATGCATCACCATTGTCAATGGCTACTTTTGGTCTTCTCTCGGGAAAATGATCCAAATGCCCTGTCACGGCACGGCTAATCGTCTGGAGGCATCACCCTTGTCAATGGTTTACATCCTATCCTCTCAGTGAAAATGGTCAACGCACCCTGTCACGGCACGACTATTCATCTGTCAGTTCTCGATCATACTGGAATAGGATTTACTATCCTTTTGCGTTCTGTCACTACGCCCAGCAATCGCGAGTTTGAAGCTCGTCACAGTCATTCAATCATTGAATCCTACTCGGAATACCACAGACAAGGTTTAGACTTTCTGGATTCTCTTGAATGCCGCCATCATTCTAGCTTACACCACGAAGATTCTGATTAAGAGATCTAAGAGATACTCGTTCAGTCAAAGGTAGAACGGAAGTGGTTGTCAGGCACGCGTTCATAGGGAATGATGATGATTGTCACGTTCATCACATTTAGTTTGAAGAGCGAATGAATATCTTAGAAGCGAAATAAAATGAATTGGATAGAAAACAGTAGTACTTTGCATTAATCTTTGAGGAACAGCAGAGCTCCACACCTTAATCTATGGAGTGTAGAAACTCTACCGTTGAAAATACATAAGTGAATAGAGGGTAAGCATGGCCGAATGGCCAGCCTCCCATGGAGGTCTAGAGATCTAAAAATGATCAAAAGATGTCTAATACAATAGTAAAAGGTCCTATTTATAATAGACTAGCTACTAGGGTTTACATAAGTAAGTAATTGATGCATAAATCCACTTCCGGGGCCCACTTGGTGTGTGCTTGGGCTGAGCTTTAACTTTACACGTGCAGAGGCCATTTGTGGAGTTGAACGCCAGGTTTTGATCCATTTCTGGCGTTCAACTCTGGTTCTTGATCCATTTCTGGCGCTGAACTCCAGAATCGGGCAGAGAGCTGGCGTTGAACGCCACTTTACGTCATCTATTCTCGAGCAAAGTATGGACTATTATATATTGCTGGAAAGCCCTGGATGTCTACTTTCCAATGCAATTGAAAGAACGCCATTTTGAGTTCTGTAGCTCCAAAAAATCCATTTTGAGTGCAGGGAGGTCAGAATGCAACAGCATGAGCAGTCCTTCTTCAACCTCTGAATCTGATTTTTGCTCAAGTCCCTCAATTTCAGCCAGAAAATACCTGAAATCACAGAAAAACACACAAACTCATAGTAAAGTCCAGAAATGTGAATTTAACATAAAAAATAATGAAAACATCCCTAAAAGTAACTAGATTCTACTAAAAGCATACTAAAAACAATGCCAAAAAGCGTATAAATTATCCGCTCATCAGCTACAAAAGTTCAAATGGCACGCTTTTAATGGCTATGAAAAGCTAACATCCAGGGCTTTCTAAAAATATATAATAGTCCATACTTTGTTTCGGAAATGAAGGCCCAAAACTCGCGTTCAATGCCAGACAGAAGCCCCATTCCTGGCATCCAGCGCCCCCACAAGGGAGCAACTGGAGTTCAATGCCCAAAAGTGAGTCCCTAGCCAGAGTTAAACACCCCTAAGGGACACTAGCACGTGGGAGACACTCAAGCTCAGCCCAAACACTCACCAAGTGGGCCCCAGAAGTGGATTTTTGCACTACCAACTTAGTTTATCATATTTTTGTAATCCTTAGTCATTAGATTAGTATATATAGACAAGAGTTCATCCTTGTTAAGGACTCTTGCCCACTTTCACGTTTAACATTGTATTTTTCTATCAGAATGAGTTACTAAACCTCCTTGGTTAAGGTTAGGAGCTCTGCTGATTTTCATGGATTAATAAAAGTACTACTGTTCTATTCAATTCGTGTGTAACTTTATTCTAAGATGTATCTTCGTTCTTCAACCTTATGAATGGGATGATCCATGAAAATCATCTTCATTCTATATGGGTTCAGTATGAGTCCTAACCAGAGATCATTGAACCACCAACTTTATTATACATCTCTTAGATGGCTAATCCACGACTTCATTGGAGACTTCTCGAGACACCAGTTCAGTCGAGGTATGGGGAGATTAGGGTCTTCGTGGCATAGGCTAGAATCAAACGCACAACATTCTTTGATCTGGAAGATTCCACCTTGTCTGTGGCGTTTTGAGTAGGATCATCAAAGAGATGAAATGCAAGAGCTTCACCCTCTTTCAGATTGGGCGCACACTAAACCTGGCGTTCGGCCTGAGAGAGGAAGATTCAGCGGCCGCGATCGTACGGCGTTGATCACTTACAGCCTGCCGTGGAAGGAATCACTCACAATTTGAGAAAGATAGTACGAAAGGTTGATCTAGAAGAATGAAGCATCTCCGAAGCCTTAACCGTTCTCTTATCGTTAGTTCCACTCAAATTAAGTAATTTCATTCCTATTTATGTTTTATACGTTTATCTCATCAAATTATCTTTTCTAATCGCCTGACTAAGATCTACAAGGTGTCCATAGCTTGCTTCAAAACAACAATCCTCGTGGGATCGACCCTGACTCATCTCAGGTATTACTTGGACGACCCAGTATACTTGCTGGTTCAGTTGTGTGGAGTTAATTTCCGTGCACCAAGTTTTTGGCGCCGTTATCGGGGATTATTCGGATTTGACAACTAACGGATTATCTTATTGCTTAGATTAGGTATTGTTTTTAATTTTGTTTAAGTCTTTTATTTTTCTTTTTTGAAAAAAAAAATCTTTTAAAAAATCTTTGTTTTCTTTTTTAATCTTTATCTTTTTGTTTGAGTCTTTAGTTCTTGTTCTTAGTAAAAGTTTCGAATTTCTTGTTTTCTTTTTCCAAAAATTTTTAAAAATAGTATCTTTTGTTTGAGTCTAGTGTCAATTCTTAAGTTTGGTGTCCTTTGTGTATTCTTTGTTTCTTTAAATTTTCGAAAATTATCCTTGTGTTCTTTCTTGGTATTCAAGTTGTTCTTGTTTCTTTTCTTGTTTTGATCTTAGAAGTTTTAAGTTTGGTGTCTTTTGGTGTTTTTCTTTGCAATTTTTGAAATTTTGTGTTCTTTGATCTAAAAATTTTAAGTTTGGTATCTTTTTGTTGTTTTTCTCTTTCTTTATTAATTCAAAGAAAAAATCAAAAAATATACTTTCTATCTTTTTACTTTAATTTTCGAAAATCACAAAGATTTTTCAAATTTTAATTTCAAAATCATCATCTTATCTTATCTTAATTTCAAACTTTAAATTTCAAATCTTATATTTTTAAAATTTTTCAATTCTTTTCTTTTAATTTAATTCTATCTTATCTTATCTTTCTTTTAAATTTTAAAATTCAAAATATTTTCAAATTTTTATTTTTTTTATCTTATCTTTTTCAAATCATTATCTTATCTTATCTTGTTTTAAATTCAAATTTTAAAATTCAATTTTCAAAATCTTATTTTATCTTAATTCAATTTCAATTTTCGAATTTCAAATTTTAAAATTCAAAATTCAAAATCCAAATTTCAAAATTTCAAAATTAAATATTTTTCAAATCTTCTATCTTATCTTATTTTCAAATCTTTCTTAATTAGTTAGTTGTTTTCTCTCTCTTCTAATTTTCAAAAATATCTTCTCTCTTTTTCTCTCTCCTTTTTTGAAAATCACACTTTAATTTTCAAATATTTTTAGTTAATTATTTTTTATTTTCGAATTTAATTAATAAATAAAATAAAAAATAAAAATATTTTCTCTTTTTACTTTTAATTTTCGAATTCTTTCCTTTTGTTCGAATTCTTCTTCCCTCCTCTCTATCTTTATTCTTCTTCCTTCTTCATATCTCACAGGGAGTCCTCTGTTCTTGAACATAGAGCTCCCATTCTTCTTCTTTCTTGTTTTTCTTTTCTTGTTTATGATCAGGAACAGGGATAAAGAACCTCTCTTAGATCTTGATCCTGAACCTGAGAGGACTCTAAAGAAGCGTTTGCAACAAGTTAAAGTACAACATTTCGGAAGAGATCTTATAGAACTTTTTGAACAAGAAACTTAAAATACATACATGGTAGCCGAACAAGGAAGGTTCCGGCTGATTTTACTACACCCACTACTGACTTCTATGGCAGAAGTATCTCTATACCTGCCATTAGAGCTAAAAATTTGAGCTAAAACCTTAGTTAGTCTCTCTTGCAACAGAATTGCAAATTTAATGGACTTCCACTGAAAGATCCACATCAGTTCCTATCTGAATTTTTACAGATCTGTGATACCATTAAAACCAATGGAGTGGATCCTAAGGTCTACAGACTTATGCTTTTCCTTTTTGCTGTCAGAGATAGAGCTAAGATATGGTTAGATTCTCAACATAAGAAAAGCCTAGACTCTTGGAAAAAGTTGGTCAATGCTTTCTTGGCCAGGTTGTTTCCATCCCAAAAGATGAGAAAGCTCAGGGTGAAAATTCAAACCTTCAGACAAAAAGAGGGTGAATCCCTCTATGAAGCTTGGGAAAGATACAAGCAACTGATCAGGAGGTGTCCTCCTGACATGCTCTCAGAATGGTCTATCCTAGGAATCTTCTATGATGGCCTATCTGAGATATCAAAGATGTCCTTGGATCATTTTGCTGGTGGATCACTCCACTTAAAGAAAACACCTGCAGAGGCATAGGAACTCATTAAAATGGTTGCAAACAACCAATTCATGTACATTTTTGAGAGAAACCCTATAAACAATGGGGTAGCCCAAAAGAAAAGAGTCCTAGAAGTTGATACTCTGAATGCCATATTGGCTCAAAACAAGATCTTGATCCAGCAGGTCAATATGATCTCTTAGCATTTGACTGGATCACAAGCTGCAACTAGCAGCACTCAAGAAACTTCCTATAAAGGAGAAGCTTATGATCCAGATCAACCTTCACTGGAGGAGGTGAATTACATAGGAGAACCCTATGGGAACACTTACAACCCTTCATGGAGGAATCATCCTAACCTTTCATGGAAGGATCAACAGAAGCCTCAGCAAGGCTTCAACAATAATCACGGTGGAAGAACCCAGAATAGGTTCAACAACAAACCACCATTCCCATCTTCTCAAGAACACTTGGAGACTCCTAGGCAGAGCCTTTCTGAATTAGTCACAATAGTCTCCAACCTCTCTAAGACCACTCATAGTTTCATAACTAAAACAAGGTCTTCCATTAGAAATCTGGAGGTATAAGTTGGTCAACTGAGCAAGAGAATTCCTGAGACTCCTCCTAACACTTCCTAGTAACACTGAAGTGAACCCAAAAGAAGAGTGCAAGGCCATAACCACAGAGGCTGAGGTCGAATCTAAAGAGGATGAGTTGGCATTGAACGGTAGTAAGGAAGACCTTACTTGGCATTTAACGCAAAAAGTGGCACCAAAGCTGGTGTTGAACGCCAGTAAGGAAGACCTTACTGGGTGTTCAACACCCAAAGTGGCAGAGAAGTTGGCGTTGAACACCAGCTATGGGGCCGTAGCTGGGCATTCAACGCCTAATGATCCTCCAATTCTGGCATTGAACGCTAGTAAGAAGGTCCTTACTGGGCGTTCAACGCCCACAAGGGCACACTTACTGGCGTTGAACGCCAGTCAAGGGACACAAGCTGGGCGTTCAACGCCCAAGGAAGCACCATTACTGGCATTGAACGCCAGTAAGAAAGGCCTTATTGGACATTTAATGCCCACCCAAGGCTTCTCTATTGAAGTTCTGAAGGCAACTAAGGCTCATGAGGATACTATAGAAGTTTTCTTGCAAGCCTTATGAAGAGTACTCCTCCTCTGATGAGGAAGAGAAAACTAGGGAGGAGCAAGTTGCTCGATGCCTAGGAATTTCGATGAAGTTGAATGCCAAGTTGTTTGGCACAAAGCCATTAGAAGAAGAACCTCCAATGCTAACTAAGGAACTCAATGCCTTGGTTCAACATAAGTTACCTCAGAAGAAGCTGGTGCCCAGACGCTTCTTAATCCCTTGCTCCATAGGTACCATGACCTTTGATAAGGCTCTGTGTGACCTAGGGTCAAGCATAAACCTTATGCCTCTCTCTGTAATGGAGAGGCTGGGAATCTTTGAGGTACAAGTTGCAAGAATCTTTCTAGAGATGGCAGACAAGTCTATGAAAAAGGCTTATGGACTAGTAGAGGATGTCTTAGTGAAGGTTGAAGACCCTTACATCCCTGCTGACTTCATAATCCTGGATACTGGGGAGGAAGAGGATGAATCCATCATCCTTGGAAGACCCTTCCTAGCTACAACCAAGGCTGTGATTGATGTCGACAGAGGAGAACTAGTCCTACAATTAGATGAGGACTGTCTTGTATTCAAGGTTCATATACCTTATTCTACCTCCGTTGAAGGAAGCGCCATTCATAAACATAAAGTGCTTCAACTTTCTCTTTCAGTGCAGAGTTATACAGAGCCCCCAGACACCAATTCTAAGTTTGGTGTTGGGCAGCCATTATCAAGCACTAAGAACAAAGGTACTAAGAAGAAAGTACCTAAAGGCTGGAGGGACAAGAAGATCCCCACTGAAGGCCTCTCACCTGGCATGAGTTGTCTTCACAGACAATCCAGTCATCCCACACACTGTGTGTAGGATCCTGTCTCTGGAACATGTGGAACTTATCCATGAGAGCACAGACATGAAATTCACTATAAGGGGCGAAATTCTGAGCCCCTATCCATCTCTGTAAGGAGCTAACCGTCAAGCTAGTGACGTTAAAGAAGCACTTGCTGGGAGGCAACCCATCAATAATTAATGTTTTTTTTGTTTTTCCTTAAGTATATTTAAGCTATTTCAGTTAATTTTCATGTCTTCTTTGAGTTTATGATCATGTGCAGTAGTTAGAACAGAAACAAAAATAGTCAGAGCTAAAAACAGAACACCCTGGAGCAGAGACCCTGCTGACGTTGAACGCCAGCCAGGGAAGCCAGAGTGGGCGTTCAACGCCTATGAAGAACTCATTTTTGGCATTGAACGCCAGCCAGGGAGCACAGTGCTGGCGTTAAACGCCAGCCAGGGAGCACAGACCAGGGGGCAGACCCTGGGCATTCAAGGCCCAAACAAAGGCACAGACCAGGCGTTGAATACCTGGTAGGAGTATCCTCAAGGGCGTTCAATGCCCACTTAGAGGTACATAGCTGGCGTTGAACGCCAGCCAGGAGCATAGAGCTGGGCGTTCAACGCCCACAAGGGGCAGAGAACTCGAATTCCCTAACCCCTCAGGATCAGTTGGTCCCACAGATTCCTCACCTACCCCACTTCTTCTCTCTCTTACTTTCTCTCTTCTCTACACACTCTTTTCTATAAACCCTAACCCAATCACATCCATATCACTTCCCAAAACCATTATAACTCCCACCAATCCCCACCCACTCCAAATTCAAAATTACCCACCCAATTCCCTCCCATAACCGAACCCTACCCTATTCCACTCCTATAAATACCCCCTTCTTCCTACCCTTCATACACACCACATCCATACACCTAAGCACTCCTTTGGCCAAACCCACTTTTCCCCTCCATTTCTTCTATTATATTCTTCTTCTACTCTTTTCTTCTTATTTTGCTCGAGGACGAGCAAAGCTTTTAAGTTTGGTGTTGGAAAAGCGTTGCTTTTTGCTTTCCATTCCCACTTATGGCACCCAAAGTCAGAGAGCCCTCTAGAAAGAGGAAAGGAAGAGTAGTTGCTTCCACCTCTGAAGCTTGGGAAATAGAGAAATTCATTACCAAAGCTCATCAAGACCACTTCTATGAAGTAGTAGCAAAGAAAAAGGTGATTTCTGAAGTCCCCTTTAAGCTAAAAAGGAATGAGTACCCAGAGATCTGAAGAGAAATCCAGAGAAGAGGTTGGGAAGTCCTAATCAACCCCATTCAAGAAGTTAGAATCTTGATGGTGCAAGAATTCTATGCCAATGCATGGGTCACGAAGAACCATGATGTAAGTGTGAACCCAAGCCCCAAAAATTGGCATACTATGGTCCAAGGGCGTATCTTGGACTTTAGCCTGGAAAGTGTAAGGTTGGCGCTCAATCTACTACTAATGGAAGGAGACCCCCATCCTTAAACTAGGAGGGTCAACTTTGACCAAAGGCTGGACCAAGTCCTCACAGACATTTGTGTGGAAGGAGCCCAATGGAAGAGGGATGCTCAAGGCAAGCCTATCCAACTGAGAAGGCTTGACCTCAAGCCTGTAGCTAGAAGATGGTTGGAATTCATCCAACGCTCTATCATCCCTACTAGCAATAAGTCAGAAGTGACCATTGACAGAGCCATCATGATTCGTTGCATCATGACTGGAAGTGAGGTGGTGGTACATGAGGTAATACCTCAAGAGTTGTACAAAATAGCTGAGAAGCCTTCCACCTTAGCAAGGTTGGCATTCCCCTACCTTATCTGTCATCTATACAATTCAGCTGGAATTGTCATAGAAGGAGACATTCCTATTGAGGAGGAGAAGTCCATCACCAAGAAGAGGATGGAGCATGTAAGAGAGCATGCACAAGAACCTGTGCAACTACCTCAACAAGAAATCCCTGGGATGCCTCAAGGGATGCATTTTCCTCCCCAAGGCTATTGGGAGTATTTGCACATTTCTCTTGGAGAACTAGACACTAGCATGGGTCAACTGAGGATGGAACATCAAGAATACTCCACCATCCTCCATGACATAAGAGAAGATCAAAGAGCCATGAGGGAAGAACAACAGAGGTAGGGGCGTGACATAGAGGAGATCAAGCACCCCATTGGGTCTTCCAGAAGGAGTTGTAGCTACCATCACTAAGGTTGATTCGTTCTCTTTACTCCTCTGTTGTTTAAGTTATTCTGTTTTCCATGTATTTTGTTTTATTGTCTGTTTCTCGTGCATGATCATCTGTCTTAATGTCTTAAGGCTATAAAATATTCCATGAATCTCTCACCTTGCTTAAAAGAAAATTTTTTACTGAAAAAGAAAATTAAGATGCATGAATTTCAAGTTTTATATTAAGAGTAGTTCAATTATATGATGTGGTGGAATTGCTTTTATTTTTTGAATGTATGAATAAACAGTGCATTTTTTATATTGGAGTTAAGAATGATGGCTTTTGAAAGAATGATGATAAAAGTGAAATATTATTGATGATCTGAAAAATCCTAAAATTGATTCTTGAAGCAAGAAAAAGCAGCAAAAAACTAAAAGAAATATATATATATATGCTTATTCGAAGAAAAAAAAAGCAAGCTGAAAAAGAAATAAAAAGCAGAAAAAGCTAATAGCTCTTAACACCAAAAGGCAAGAGCAAAAAGCCAATAACCTTTTAAACCAAAAGGCAAGGACAAAAGGATCCAAGGCTTTGAGCATCAATGGTTAGGAGGGCCTAAAAGAAAAAATATCTTAGCCTAAACAGTTCAATTGAGCTGGGTCCCTAACTATATGCTTGTGGTGTGAAGGTGTCAAGTAAAAACTTGAGACTGAACAGTTAAAGTCGTAGTCCAAAGCAAAGAGTGTGCTCAAGAACCCTGGACACCACTGACTGGGGATTCTGGCAAAGCGAAGTCACAATCCAAAATGGTTCACCCAGTTAAGTGTCTGTAGCATTTATGTATCCGGTGGTAATACTGGAAAATAAAATGCTTAGGGTCACGGCCGAGACTCTAAAGAAGCTGTGTTCAAGAATAAAAAAGAACTTAACTAGGAAAATCAATAATATCATCTAGATTCTGATTTCCTAAAGATGCCAATCATTCTGAGCCTCAATGGAAATTGTAATGCCAAAACTATTTAGAAGCAAAAAGCTACTAGTCCCGCTCATCTATTTGAAACTGAGCTTCATTGAGAACTCTGAAATTTATTGCATCCTTATATTTTTGTTTATCCTACTTTGTTTTTGGTTGTTTGGGGACAAACAACAGTTTAAGTTTGGTGTTCTGATGAGCGGATATTTTATATGCTTTTTGGCATTGTTTTCATATAGTTTTTAGTATGTTTTGTTTAGGTTTTATTAAGTTTTCATAATTTTTAGTGGAAAATTCACATTTTTGGATTCTACTTTGAGTGTGTGTGTTTTATGGTGATTTCAGGTATTTTCTAGCTGAAATTGAGGAGCTTGAGCAGAAGTCAGATTTAGAAGCAGAGAAAGGACTGCAGATGCTGTTAGGATCTGACCTCCGTGCACTCAAAAGTGTTTTTCTGGAGCTTCAGAAGTTTAAATGGCGCGCTTTTAATGGCTATGGAAAGCTAACATCTAGAGCTTTCCAAAAATATATAATAGTCTATACTTTGTTTCGAAAATAAAGGCCCAAAACTAGCGTTTAATGCCAGCCACCAGCCCCATTCCTGGCATCCAACGCCCACAAGGGAGCAACTGGAGCTCAACGCCCAAAAGAGGGTCCCTGGCCAGCGTTCAACACCCCTAAGGGACACTAGCATATGGGGGACACTCAATCTCAGCCCAAACACTCACCAAGTGGCCCCCAGAAGTGGATTATCGCACTATCAACTTAGTTTATCATATTTCTGTAATCTTTAGTCATTAGATTAGTATATATAGACAAGAGTTCATCCTTGTTAAGGACTCTTGCCCATTTTCACATTTAATATTGTATTTTTCTATCAGCATGAGTTACTAAACCTCCTAGGTTAAGGCTAGGAGCTCTTCTAATTTTCATGGATTAATAAATGTACTACTGTCCTATTCAATTCGTGTGTGACTCTATTCTAAGATGTATCTTCGTTCTTCAACCTTATGAATGGGATGATCTGTGACAATCGTCTTCACTCTACTTGGGTTCAGTTTGAGTCCTAACTAGAGATTACTGAACCACCAGCTTGATTATACATCCCTTAGACGGCTAATCCACGACTTCATTGGGGACTTTTTGAAACACCAGTAAAGCCGAGGTATAGGGAGATTAGGGTCTTCGTGCTAGAGGCTAGAATCAAAGGCACAACATTATCTGATCCGGAAGATTCAACCTTGTCTGTGGCATTTTGAGTAGGATCATCAAGGGGATGAACTGTAGGAGCGTCACCCTCCTTCAGATTGGGCACACACTAAACCTGGCGTTTGGCTTGAGAGAGGAAAATTCAGCAGCCGCGACCGTACGACGTTGATCACTTACAGCCTGCCATGGAAGGAATCCTTCACAGTTGGAGAAAGACAGTAGGAAAGGTTGATCCAGAAGAATGAAGCATCCCCAAAGCCTCAATCGTTCTCTTATCATTAGTTCCACTCAAATTAAGTAATTTCATTCCTATTTAAGTTTTATGCATTTATCTCAACAAATTATCTTTTCTAATTACCTGACTAAGATCTACAAGGTGTCCATATCTTGCTTCAAAACAATAATCCTCGTGGGATCGACCATGACTCACCTCAGGTATTACTTGGACAACCTAGTGCACTTGCTGGTTCACTTGCTAGTTCAGTTGATCAACCTTGAGATTTATTGTATCATTCTCTTATTTTTAATCCTACTTTGTTTTTAGTTTCTTGAGGATAAGCAGTTTAAGTTTTTAGTTCGCTTTTTGGCATCATTTTCATATAGTTTTTATTATGTTATATTTAAGTTTTATTATATTTTCATAGGTTTTAGTGTAAAATTCATATTTTTGGATTCTACTTTGAGTTTGTGTGTTTTATGGTGATTTTAGGTATTTTCTAACTGAAATTGAAGAGCTTCAGCAGAAGTCTGATTCAGAGACAGAGAAAGGACTACAGATGCTGTCAGGATCTGACCTCCATGCACTCGAAGGAGTATTTTGGACCTACAGATGTCCAAATGGCGCTCTCTTAACGGCTTTGGAAAGCTAACATCAAGGGCTTTTTAGAAATATATAATAGTTCATACTTTGCTTTAGAAATGAAGGCCCCAAACTGGCATTCATCGCCAGCCACCAGCCCTATTCCTGTCGTCCAACTCCCAAAGGGGAGTGACTGGCGTCCAAACGCCCAAAAGGGAGTCCCAAGCCAGCGTTCAACACCCCTAAGAAGTCCTATCACGTAGAGACATTCAAGCTCAACCCAAACACTCACCAAGTGGGCCTCAGAAGTGGATTTTCGCACTACAAGACTAGTTTATCTTATTTTTTGTAATCCTTAGTTATTAGATTAGTATATATAGAACAAGGATCACCCTTGTTCAGCACTTTATGCCATATTTTGAATTACATTATTTTTTTGTACAATATGAGTCACTAACCTCCTAAGGTTAAGGTTAGGAGCTCTGCTGATTCTCATGAATTAATAATATCACTACTCTACTTCAATCTATGCTTGATTCTATTCTAAGATGTATCTCCGTTCTTCATCCTAATGGATTGGGAGTGTAACTTGACCATCATCCCAATTCTACATGGGTTCTTACGAGTCCTTGACGGGATAGTATTGAACCACAAGCTTGATTATACATCTCTTAGACGACTAATCCACGGCTTCATTGGGTACTTCTCGAGACATTAGTGGAGCCGAGGTGCGGGGCGATTAGGGCCTTTGTGGTATAGGATAGAACCCAAGGAGTACCGTTTTCTGATTCGGAAGATCCGACCTTATCTATGGCGTTTTGAGTAGGATCACTAATGGAATGGACTGCTAGAGCTTCACCCTCGTTCAGATTGGATGACTGCTGACCCGGTGTTTGATCTGAAGTAGAGGAGATTAATGACCACTGACCCGGCGTTAATCATATACAGCCTGCCATAGAATCAATCAATCAGAAGTTAGTGTAGATGGTGAGCTTAGTTGATCCAGAAGGAAGAAGCATCTCCGAAGCCTCAACCGTTCTCATACCATAGATTTCACACCTATCCAGTAATGTTTTATTTATTTATTTGTTTTATGTGTTTTCTCGTGACAATCATATTCTTTATCCGCCTAACTAAGATCTGCAAGGTAACCAATGCTTGCTCAAACCAACAATCTCCATGGGATCGATCCTCACTCACCTGAGGTATTACTTGGACGACCCGATATACTTACCAGTCTATTTGTGTGAAACGCGCGGAGTCATTTTCGTGCACCATAGATCCAATAGAGATCAGAAACTTTGTTGAATTATTCAATAAGAGTCAGCTGGTGGAGGAATGTTCAAAGAAGTTGGCAATTGCACAAGCAAATTGTCGAGAGACTACACAACAATGTTTCGTTTAGAGTCTAGCCCCTCGAGGTTGATATTTTAAAGCTAACGGGCAGTAACAGCGCTGGAACTGACCTGGAGGCAACCTTCCCATTTGTTTCAATAGTAGTAACAATAATAATGACCTAGGTTGGGTACAAGGAGAACAACCTCAGCAAACTCAGGATGGCCTCGTATACCCGAAGAGTGGAAAAAATCATGGCGGTAGGCCTTGTCAGTTTAGTACAAATATATGTTACTACTGCAATAGGGAGGGACATTTGGCAACGGACTGTCGCAAGAGGGTTATAGATAGGGCTTCTAGACTCCATCAATAAGGCAAAGTTTTACCTTACTAATAAGTGCCACTAGACCCAGTCACCATAAAATATAACATATATGTCCTTATAATTCCTTGTGCATAGTTGAAATTTTGAGGGAAAAATTTTCTTTAAGCATGATAAAATGTAAGAACCCGGTTTTCAGTAAACAGACTTTTCTGGCTATTTTAACATTTATTTTGCAAAATCTCGAACTACGGCCCAACAAGAAATAGTGAAACATTCCCAATGGTAAAAAAACCAAAATTAAAGAAAAATGAAAAAAATAAAAAATTAAATAGAAAAAACTATTAATAAGGTCAAAATTGACTTTATGAGGGTAATTAATCTCTGGGTGTTAAATTTGACTAGTAAATAATAAATATTAGCTTACCATTGGTTTATTTTTCTCACTATACTCTTTTGAGACGGGAATTCACTTTTAGTGATAGTGACCAACATCAGTAGTCATCTTTGCCCTCGCTCTGTATAGAGTATAGACTTTTGGAAGGTTATGTGATTATGTAAATATCTATTGAAATAAGTTAGAACGGGTCCCAAATTAGGGTGACTCTTGTGAGTCGAATCTTGTTAGTATAAATATAGAGTCTGTAAATATTTTCATGAATAAGCAATAACGTAATCCGATGTGAACTTTGATGTAGGAAATGATCCTTTGGGCATATATGCCTGATATTACTACGTTTTATGTGTTTTTTATGCCTCATGTAGACATTATCTGTCTAATTATTACCCATTCCATTATATCTATATATCTGACACGCGATCTCGATTAGCGCTACACGCTCATATGTATATATTTAATATAAGGTATAAACTCTCTATGGAAAGCCGTGAAGTAGCGCTTGGAGGCTAGCATTGGTCATGACATGCTAGAAGTTGGGTCGTTACAGCTTTCGTTCTCTTGTCTTTCTCTACAACGGCGGCAACAAATCATCAGTAAGTTGGTGATGAGCTATCCTTTTCCTCATTCTTCTTACTTCTTCTTCTCCCTTATCACTCCATCTCTCTTCTCTCTCTGTCCTAATTTTTTCTTTTTTCTTTTTTCAAATAAAAAATAAATGTTGTGTGTTATTTTTATTATTGAATTTGATGTTGTTGTTGTTGAATTTGAATGATGTGTTATTATTGGTAATAGATGAAATTGATAATTGTTTGAATTTAAATACTGAATTATTATCGTTGAATATTGTATTCTTGAATTTGATTGTCGGTATTTGGTGGAAGTAAGGGGGTGGTGATGGTGTTAAGAGTGGTGGTGGTGGTGGTGGATGATGAGATTGGAGTCAGAACAAATGCAAAGGCACTTTTTGTCCTTTAAAAGTCGAAATGACGATTTTAATACCAAATAAAATGTTAAGCACAATTTCGAATTAAAAATAACATTAGGGATGGATTCGGTTTTGATTCTAGACCTTAGAGACCAAAGCAGTACTTATCCTTTAAATACTGATATGTTTTTTTATTTACATTATTCATTTGCTCAACTTGTAACATTTTTTTTGAATTTTTTCTTTTCATTTCTTCTTTTTCTACTTCTTTTTAATTCTTGTTCTGTATTTTCTCGTTTCTTGTTTATTTATGAATTTTAAATATTTTTATAAATAAAAAAATAAATAAGAGAAATACAAGGTGAATATTATAACAACCCAATTTCGATAAGTCTGGATCAATGTCAGTCATCAGGAGTCACTTCTCAATAACCCTATAAAACTCTAGACTCTGTAATATTTAATACATATGAGCCTGTCGCACTAGCGCAATCATATATGTTAGCCAGGCTTATTATTTTACTTAAGTTAGAATCAACTCAGACGTCAGCATATACGTATAATATAAAGTATACTCTAAAATAATTAATAAAATAATAGCAGTTCAGGTAACATAGAATTCATGGAGTAAAAACAAAATGGCATTCACATATATGTACATCCAAAGTTAGATTGTTACAGACTCGATAGATTTGTTAATACATATATAAATACATATATACAGACTAGTAACTTCCCAGATACCTGGTCCTTGCAGCAAACCCCTGAACTGGTACCCAGACTAACAAAAGAAAATCAAGTTCTATTCCTCAAAAAGTGATACAAAAGTGAGGGAAAACGGTTAAGGAACAAAGAACCTCTACCTTATTACTGCAGCTACTAGACGCCTCTCATCCCATATGTCTGAGCTCTACTCGCACCACTCGTACTGCTCCCTATGTCAGAAACTACAACAATGGCATCATCGGATCTCCAGTTCATGTCCTCACTAGGATCTTTCTCAGAAGAATTCGAAACATGTCCAATGCTATCCTACCTCACTGGTCCTAACATCACACAAAAAGGGTCTAGCTGGGCGTCCGAATCAGGTATCACAATCGACTTAGACTCTAGCGGAGCAATTGGCAGAGAAGCTGGAGGAGTAGCGGGTAATGGACCGGTATAGAAAGTGCCTGCCATGGCTGGGTTACTAAAGTACTGAGGCTGATGAGCAGATATTTTATACGCTTTTTGGGGTTAATTTCATATAGTTTTTAGTATATTCTAGTTAGTTTTTAGTTTATTTCCATTAGTTTTTAGGAAAAATTCATATTTCTAGACTTTACTATGAGTTGTGTGTTTTTCTGTAATTTCAGGTATTTTTCTGGCTGAAATTGAGGGAGCTGAGCAAAAATCTGATTCAGGCTGAAAAAGGACTGCTGATGCTGTTGGATTCTGACCTCCCTGCACTCAAAGTGGATTTTCTGGAGCAATAGAACTCAAAATGGCATGCTTCTAATTGCGTTGGAAAGTAGACATCCAGGGCTTTCCAACAATATATAATATTCCATACTTTGCTCAAGGATAGACGACTTAAACTGGCGTTCAACGCTAGTTCTCTGCCCAATTCTGGCGTCCAGTGCCAGAAAAGGATTAAAAATTGGAGTTCAACGCCAGAAATGGATCCAAACCTGGCGTTGAATGCCCAAAACAGCCGTATGCACGTGAATTGTTTAAGTCTCAGCCCCAGCACACACCAAGTGGGCCCCAGAAGTGGATCTCTGCACCACCCAAGCATAGTTTACTCATTTTTGTAAACCTAGGCTACTGGTTTAGTATTTAAACAACTTTTAGAGACTTATTTTGTATCTCATGACATTTTAGATCTAAACTTTGTACTCTTTGACGGCATGAGTCTCTAAACTCCATTGTTGGGGGTGAGGAGCTCTGCTGTGTCTCGATGAATTAATGCAAGTATTTCTGTTTTTCATTCAAACATGCGTGTTCCTATCTAAGATATCCATTCGCGCCTAATTATGGAGAAGGTGATGATCAGTGACACTCATCACCTTCCTCAATCCATGAACGTGTGTCTGACAATCACCTCCGTTCTACATCAGATTGAATGAATATCTCTTAGATTCCTTAATCAGAGTCTCCGTGGTATAAGCTAGATTGATGGCGGCATTCATGAGAATCCGGAAAGTCTAAACCTTGTCTGTGGTATTCCGAGTAGGATTCAAGGATTGAATGACTGTGACGAGCTTCAAACTCGCGAGTGCTGGGCGTAGTGACAGACGCAAAAGGAGGGTGAATCCTATTCCAGCATGATCGGGAACCTCAGATGATTAGCCGTGCTGTGACAGAGCATTTGGACCATTTTCACAAGAGGAGAGGATGTAACCATTGACAACGGTGATGCCCCAACACACAGCTTGCCATAGAAGGACGTGCGTGCGTGAATCAGAGGACAAAGGAAAGCAGAGATTCAGAAGACAAAGCATCTCCAAAACTCCAACATATTCTCCACTACTGCATAACAAGTAACCTTTAACCCATGCTCTCTTGTTTATTCGCAATTCAACTGATAAATACAATTGACTTCCTGACTAAGAATTGTAAGATAACCATAGATTGCTTCAAACCAACAATCTCCGTGGGATTCGACCCTTACTCACGTAAGGTATTACTTGGACGACCCAGTGCACTTGCTGGTTAGTGGTACGAGTTGTGAAAAGTGTGATTCACAATTCGTGAACCAAGTTTTTGGTGCCGTTGCCGGGGATTGTTCGTGTTTGGACAACTAACGGTTTATTTTGTTGCTTAGATTAGGAAAAATTTCCCTTTTTAGTTCAGAGTCTCTTATTATTGTCATGTTAAAATTTTAGAATCCTTATTTTCTTTTTTAAAATCTTTTTCAAAAATAATTTTTCTATTAAATCCTGTGCCAAACTTTAAGTTTGGTGTTTTCTTGTTGATTTTTCTGTGTTTTTCGAAAATTTTAGTTTGGTTTTCCAAAAATTTTAAGTTTGGTGTTCTTCCTTCATGTTCTTGTGTTCTTGTGATTCTTCAAAGTGTTCTTGAGTTTTCCTTGTGTCTTGATCTTAAAATTTTTAAGTTTGGTGTTCCTTGGTGTTTTCCCTCCAAACTTTTCGAAAACTAGGAGCATTAGATCTAAAAATTTTAAATCTTGTGCTATTTTATTGTTTTTCTCCTTCCTCACTAAATTCAAAAATATCTTTTCTCTCTATTTCTAAAACAAATTTTCGAAATTTATTTCTAAAATTCAGATTTTTTTTCAAAATTTAAAATCTTTTCCAAATCATATCTTTTTCAAAATAATATTTCCTAACCACTTCCTCTCTCCTCAATTTTTCGAAAATCTTCACCCATTTTTATTTATCTTTATCTTATTTTCAAAAAAAAAAATTAAATAAATAAATAAAAATATTTTCTCTATTTTACATCATCTCCCTTTTCCATCATGGACCTAAGCGGAAATGAACAGTCCAGGAGGACTCTGGGGACATATTCTAACCCCTCTACTGCTTCATATGGGAGTAGCATCTGCATACCCTCCATTGGAGTCAGTAGCTTTGAGTTGAATCCTCAACTCATTATCATGGTACAGCAAAGTTGCCAGTATTCCGGTCTTCCATAGGAAGAACCTACAGAGTTTCTGGCACAGTTTCTACAGATTGCTGACACAGTACATGATAAAGAAATAGATCAGGATGTCTACAGACTATTACTGTTTCCATTTGCTGTAAAAGATCAAGCTAAGAGGTGGTTGAATAACCAACCTAAGGCCAGCATAAGGACATGGAAACAGCTAACAGAAAAATTCTTGAATCAATACTTTCCCCCAAAACGGATGACACAGCTAAGGCTGGACATCCAAGGCTTTAAACAAGGAGATAGTGAATCTCTTTATGATGCCTGGGAGAGATACAGAGAGATGCTACGAAAATGCCCTTCTGAAATGTTTTCAGAGTGGGTTCAGTTAGACATCTTCTATTATGGGCTTGCTGAAGGAGCTCAGATGTCTCTAGATTACTCAGCTGGTGGATCTATCCACATGAGAAAGACAATTGAAGAGGCTCAAGAGCTCATTGGTACAGTTGCCAAGAATCAGCATCTGTACCGAAGCAGTGACCCTTCCATGAAAGAAGAGGTTAAAACAGCAACTGCTGAACTCAGTCCTGTAAAACAAGCTGTAGAATTCAATCAGCAATTGGACTTTCTAACAAAGCAGTTAGCCAAATTCAAAGATAAACTACAAGAGACAAGGATGGCTAATATACATATGGAAGAACAGTTTAAGCAAACAAAGCAGCAGCTATCAAGGCAAATAACAGAAGAATGCCAAGCAGTTCAATTAAGAAGTGGGAAAACATTAAATATCCCACCTCAAGGCAGCAAAAAGCTAAGAAATGAGCAAACCACCCAAAATTCACCTGAGGACAGTAAGAGCCCATGGAAAAGTAATTCTGGAACTAAAACGCCAGAAATTTGGTGGAAGGCTGGCGCTGAACGCCCAGACCATGCTCAGGACTGGCGTTCAATGCCAAAAACAAGGCAGGACTGGTGTTCAACGCCAGAAATAGGCAAGGATCTGGCGTTGAACGCCCAAAATGGGCAAGATCTGGCGCTGAACGCCCAAAATGGGCACAGCTCTGGCGTTCAGACGCCAGGAACAGACAAGGAGCTGGCGTCCAATTTCACTCCAGCTTCTAACCCTGGCACTCAATTGCCAGTGAGGGATCAGACACACACAAATGCTGATAACAACCCCTCTAAAAAAGCTTCTTCAACCACTTCTGTAGGCAATAAACCTGCAGCAACTAAGGTTGAGGAATATAAAGCCAAGATACCTTATCCTCAAAAACTCCGGAAAGAGGAGCAGGATAAGCAATTTGCACGCTTTACAGATTATCTCAGGACTCTTGAAATAAAGATTCCATTCGCAGAAGCACTTGAGCAAATACCTTCTTATGCCAAGTTCATGAAAGAGATCTTGAGTCATAAAAAGGATTGGAGAGAAACAGAAAGAGTTCTCCTCACTGAAGAATGCAGTGCAGTCATTCTAAAGAGCTTTCCTGAAAAGCTTAAAGACCCTGGGAGTTTTCTGATACCATGCATATTAGAAGGTAATTGCACCAAGACAGCTTTATGCGATCTCGGGGCAAGCATCAACCTAATACCTGTATCCACTATCAGAAAGCTTGGTTTAACTGAAGAAGTTAAACCAACCCGGATATGTCTCCAACTTACTGATGGCTCCACTAAATACCCATCAGGCGTGATTGAAGACATGATTGTCAGGGTTGGGCCATTCGCCTTTCCCACTAACTTCGTTGTGCTGGAAATGGAGGAATACAAGAGTGCTACTCTCATTCTAGGAAGACCCTTCCTAGCAACTGGACGATCCCTCATTGACGTCCAACAGGGGGAAATAACCCTGAGAGTCAATGATGATGAGTTTAAGTTGAACGCTGTCAAAGCCATGCAGCATCCAGGCACATCAACAGACTGCATGAAAGTTGATCTTATTGACTCCTTGGTAGAAGAGATCAACATGGCTGAGAGTCTCGAATCGGAGTTGGAAGACTTCTTTAAAGATGTTCAGCCTGATTTGGAGGATTTAGGGGACATGAAAGAGCCTCTGAAATCTCTTCTGGAAGAGGAAAAACCTCCTAAACCCAAGCTCAAGCCATTACCACCATCCTTGAAATATGAATTTCTGGGAGAAGGTGACACTTTTCCAGTGATCATAAGCTCTGCTTTAAATTCACAGGAAGAGGAGGCACTTATTCAAATGCTAAGGACACACAAAACAACTCTTGGGTGGTCCATAGGTGACCTTAAGGGCATAAGCCCAGCTAGATGCATGCACAAAATCTTATTGGAGGATAATGCTAAACCAGTGGTTCAACCACAGAGACGGCTAAATCCATCCATGAAGGAAGTGGTGCAGAAAGAGGTCACCAAATTACTAGAGGCTGGGATTATTTATCCTATTTCTGATAGTCCCTGGGTGAGCCCTGTCCAAGTCGTCCCAAAAAAAGGAGGCATGACAGTGATTCATAATGAAAAAAAAGAACTGGTTCCTACAAGAACAGTTACAGGGTGGCGCATGTGTATTGACTACAGAAGGCTCAATACAGCCACCAGAAACGATCATTTTCCTTTACCCTTCATAGACCAGATGCTAGAAAGACTAGCAGGTCATGACTATTACTGCTTTTTGGACGGCTACTCAGGCTATAACCAGATTGCAGTAGATCCTCAGGATCAAGAGAAAACAGCATTCACATGTCCATCCGGAGTGTTTGCTTATAGAAGGATGCCATTTGGGCTGTGTAATGCGCCTGCAACCTTCCAGAGATGCATGCTCTCTATTTTCTCTGATATGGTGGAAAAATTTCTGGAAGTCTTCATGGATGACTTCTCAGTATATGGAGACTCATTCAGCTCCTGTCTTGATCACCTGAAACTTGTTCTGAAAAGATGCCAAGAGACCAACCTAGTCTTAAACTGGGAAAAATGTCACTTCATGGTGACTGAAGGGATTGTTCTTGGGCATAAAATCTCAAACAAGGGAATAGAGGTGGATCAAGCAAAAATAGAGGTAATTGAAAAATTACCACCACCTGCCAATGTTAAGGCAATCAGAAGCTTTCTGGGGCATGCAAGATTCTATAGGAGGTTTATAAAGGATTTTTCAAAAATCGCAAAACCTCTAAGCAATCTGCTAGCTGCTGACACGCCATTTGTGTTTGGCACAGAGTGCCTGTAGGCATTCGAAATGCTGAAAGCTAAGCTGGTCACAGCACCAGTTATTTCTGCACCAGACTGGACATTACCATTTGAGCTAATGTGTGATGCCAGTGATCACGCCATTGGTGCAGTGTTGGGACAGAAGCATGACAAGCTTCTGCATGTCATTTATTATGCTAGTCACGTTCTAAATGATGCCCAGAAAAATTACACAACCACAGAAAAAGAATTACTTGCAGTGGTTTACGCCATTGAGAAGTTCAGATCATACTTAGTAGGATCAAAAGTGATTGTGTATACTGATCATGCTGCTCTTAAATATCTACTAACAAATCAGGATTCAAAACCCAGGCTCATCAGATGGGTGTTGCTTCTGCAAGAGTGATATAGAAATAAGAGACAGAAAAGGGACAGAGAACCAAGTGGCTGATCATCTGTCCTGGATAGAGCCAGTAGAAGGGACGCCCCTCCCCTCTCTTGAGATCTCTGAGACTTTTCCAGATGAGCATTTATTTGCCATTCAGGAAACACCATGGTTTGCAGATATTGCAAACTATAAAGCTGCAATGTTCATACCCAAGGAGTACAACAGGATACAAAAGAAGAAATTAGTTATTGATGCAAAGTACTACTTGTGGGATGAACCTTATCTCTTTAAGAGATGTGCAGACGGAATAATCCGTAGGTGTGTGCCTAGAGAAGAAGCACAGAGGATCCTGTGGCATTGCCATGGATCTCAATATGGAGGCCATTTTGGAGGTAAGCGAACAGCCACCAAGGTCCTCCAATGTGGCTTCTATTGGCCCACACTCTATAAAGATTCCCGAGAGTTTGTACGTAACTGTGACAGTTGCCAAAGAGCTGGTAATCTGCCTCATGGTTACGCCATGCCTCAACAAGGAATCTTGGAAATTGAGTTGTTTGACGTATGGGGAATTGACTTCATGGGACCTTTCCCACCATCATACTCAAACACTTATATTCTGGTGGCAGTTGATTATGTATCAAAATGGGTTGAGGCCATTGCCACACCCACCAATGATACTAAAACAGTGCTGAAGTTCCTCTAGAAATATATCTTTAGCAAGTTTGGTGTCCCTAGAGTACTCATCAGTGATGGGGGCACTCACTTCTGCAATAAACAGCTTTACTCTGCCATGGTTCGGTATGGAATTCACCATAAGGTGGCTACTCCATATCATCCACAAACTAATGGGCAAGCTGAAGTCTCTAACAGAGAATTAAAGAGAATCCTAGAACGGACAGTAAGTACCCGTAGAAAGGATTGGGCACGGAGCTTGGATGATGCTCTGTGGGCTTACAGAACAGCATTCAAGACCCCTATAGGGACCTCTCCATACCAACTTGTGTATGGTAAGGCATGCCACCTGCCCGTGGAACTGGAACATAAAGCCTACTGGGCAACCAGATTCCTAAACTTTGATGCCAAGTTAGCAGGAGAAAAAAAATTGCTCCAGTTGAATAAGCTAGAGGAATTCGGATTCACAACTTTCGAAAATGCCAAGCTCTATAAAGAGAAATAAAAAAAGTGGCATGACAGAAAGCTGTCATCTAGAATCTTTGAACCAGGACAGAAGGTTCTGCTGTTTAACTCTAGACACAGGCTATTCCCCGGGAAATTGAAATCCCGGTAGAGGGTGATGTGCGGAAAACGATCCGACACAAAACTCACCGGCAAGTGCACCGAGTCGCATCAAGTAATAATAACTCACGTGAGTGAGGTCGATCCCACAGGGATTGAAGGATTGAGCAATTTTAGTTTAGTGGTTGATTTAGTCAAGCGAATCAAGTGTTGGTTGAATGATTTGTGATTAACAGAAATTAAATTGCATGAAAAGTAAAGGGAGAGGGGTAGATTGCAGAAAATTAAAGAGGACGGAAAATAAAAGTGCTGAATCTTAAAGAACGAGGAATTAAATTGGCAGAAACTTAGAACGCAAGAAATGTAAATTGCAGAATCTTAAAGTGCAAGGAATGTAAATGGCTTGAATTATAAAGGGGAGTGGGAATTGGATTTGCAGAAATTAAACAAGGAAATGTAAAATTGCAACAAGCAGAGGAATAGAAGAACACTTGGATTGAATCAGATCTAGAAACAGAATTGTAAATGAGCAAAACAGGGAATGGGAAATGGGAAATTCGGACCTCAGGACCCAAGAGACTAGAAAACCAAGTCTAGATCTCAATGCCTTCCTAGATCCAACAAGAACAATTGCAAAGGAAATTGTGAATTGCAAAGAAAGTAGATGAAAAGCAATGAACCGAAACTGAAATTCAATTAAGCAGAAAATTAAACAAGATCCCAAGGTGAGATTGAAACAGAATTTCTTCAATTCTCCACCCAAAATCCAAGACAAGAAAAGTAAAGAGTGCTGGGCAAGAACAAGGAAGAAGAGAGATCAATTCTCCTCCCAAATTCTCTTGAATTAAACAACAATGCTAAGAAAAATAAAGTGAACTCTGAGCAAAACTGAAAAGAAAGCTATTCTGAAAAACGAAAAGGGAAGCTCCCTACTGCAAGTATTGAAATTCTAAAAAGGAAGCTCTCCAAAAACTTCAAATCCTAAGCTATTTATACACTTTCTTCAAATGATCATTAAGCTTTGAATTGGGCCTTTAGCCTTGATAGAATTGGGTTGATAGTAGCCTCTGTTGATTGCTCTTGGTGTTGGGAGGAAATCCATTAGTGAACCGGGCCATGAACCATTCATGTTTGAGCCAACGTTTGAGGCAAACGTTGACTCAAACGTTACTTGAGTGAGGCATTATGCAGCTAGGCCGTATGCTGTCTTCCACGTTTGGCTCAACGTTTGAGGTCAAACGTGAGCTCAAACGTGGACCTCCCTTTTTGTATGCTTCTTGGGGGCTACTTTGTCCTCTTGTTGTGTTGCCAATTTTGTGCCCAATAGAGACTATTATATATGGTTGGAAAGCTCTGAATGTCAGCTTTCTAACCCACTTGGAATCACCTCAATTGGACATCTACAACTCAAGTTATTCTTGTTTGAAGTATGCCCCTTCATGCTGTTTGGTGCCAACGTTTGACCTCACGTTTGAGTCAAACGTTGGCTCAAACGTTGCTGCCTCCAGGGATGCCATTTCTCTTCTCTTTGGCGCCAACGTTTGACCTCACGTTTGAGGCAAACGTTGGCGCAAACGTTGCCTTCCTAGGAGCTTCAATTCCCTTCTCTTTTGGAGCCAACGTTTGACCTCACGTTTGAGGCAAACGTTGGCTCAAACGTTGCTTTCCAGGAGCTTCATTCTTCAGCCAACGTTTGACCTCAACGTTTGAGGCAAACGTTGGTGCAAACGTTGGCTTTTCCCCAGGGTGTTCTTCAACTGCTACTCACGTTTGAGTTGACGTTTGAGGCAAACGTTAGCTCAAACGTGAATTCCATTTTCTCAAACCCATTCTTGCAACCTTCTTCCATAATGTTGGCACACCTTTTGTTTCCTTTCTTCACCTACAAGTAATCAAAACAACCAATCAAAGTATCACAAAATTCACAAGGTTTATAAATCAATTAATTATCAACTAAAGTTAGCTTGAACCTCATGATTTTGTATCAATTAAAAGGTGGTTGATTGATTTAAGGAAACCATGCAATTCCAATTCAAATGTCTAATTTATAATGCAAGAAAGTGCATAAAACTAAATGAAAACAAGAGAAAAAGACTAGTGAAACTAGGCTAAGATGACTTGTCATCACAACACCAAACTTAAACCTTGCTTGTCCCCAAGCAAGCAGTAAAACATAAGGAAAATTACTAGAAGCAGAGAAGTGTATAAGCCTTTTATTAGAAGACATTGAATACTGGTAAACGGGGTTTTTATGCATGGTATCTTAGGGATTTTTATTCTGGGGCTAAGACATCAACATTCCTTTGGATCCTTACTTGAATTACACAAAAAATGAGACTTGTTATTGCTTGGTCCCTGGGTTTTTTTTTTGTTGCTCTCTTTCTTGGCTGAGGCTTAATGCTATGTTGTAAGGCAGCTTTTTAGAGTAAGCTTTCAGCCAGCATTCCCGCCCCAGTTGGTTCAAGATGCTAGGTGTTGAAACACCCCTATGGGCTTACTTGCTCAAGCCTCTCCTTAGCACACACACATCACAGGCATTTAGCTTGTTTTGTTCATCTCTGTTTGTTCTTTGGAAATTGATGCCCAGCACCTCTTTGGGTTACTAAATGCTTTGTCTCAAAGTAGCTCTTGATGGTGGACTTTCGGTTGGCAATCCCGGGTTAGTTAACCCAAGTTACCGGGTGATGAAGCACCCCTTAGAACCTAGTTATCCAAGCTTATCTTTGTACAAGAACATCACAGGCATTTATCCAAATTTGCAGCCTATTGGTGCCCAGCCTTGTGTATTTCTTTTTGCTTCTTTCTTTTGCATTTTTTTTCTTTTATTTTGGACCTTTTTCATTTGTCAAGTCTCATGAAATGTAACTCAAGTTTATATCACAAAGTCATGCCAACATTCAGCCTTATTTATAAATCACCTAATGAACCAGCACATACCACCACATAATCTTATTTTGTCTCATATCATACCAGACTTTTACTCTTTCTCTATTTCACAGTTATTTTTCTTTTATTCAAGCATGAGGAACAAAGCATATAATTCAAGTAAGATGAAAGTGAATCAAGCACTTAGACTAGTAAGCCATAACAGCATGAAAACAAACAAACTAGCAGACAGTAAATGAATCTAGAAAGATACTAATCAACAGGGGACATTTGCACTTTCAATTAACATATTTGAACTAGAATCAGTCAGAGAACAATACAACCTCTTGGAGTCTATTTGTTTCATCTGTGTCATCATCATTGTTGGGTTCCATGTCCTTCCTCTGTCCATGATGATGTACCTTTTCCTCCAAGAGATTGAATGACTTCCTACAAAAGATATTGAAAGTTGCTTGTTCCCCAAGCACTTGAGAGGCAGTTAGCATGCATGTATGCTTGTGATTCTGTGAACCTAAGTTGGTGTGGGAACACCAAACTTAGTTCCTTGCCTACTTCTATATGTAGCAGAATAAATACATGCATGAAACATCAAGTACTTTTATTAAGGAAATAAACTATGGACTAGAAAACAAACTATGAACTAGAAAACAACTAAAAAAAATAGAAACATGACAATTGTTAAGCAGTTTCTCTGATGGTTTGGAGCCGATACTGATCATGATGAGGGTGCAATGTGTTCTTAATGAAATTTTTGGTGGAACACCAAACTTAGCATCCAACATTCACCCCTTAATTATTTTGGTGTGCAACACCAAACTTAGCTCTTTGCAATACAGAGGAATCTACTCAACTCTTTTATTAAATTAGCTATGGAGAGAAAATTACCTCAGGTTGGGTTGCCTCCCAACAAGCGCTTCTTTATTGTCACTAGCTTGACATCTTGGTCTTTGATCATGGAGGTTGATAAGCATAGTGCCTTAGCTTTTCTCCTCTTACTGTGAACTTCCTTCCGGTCTCCTCTTTGATGATTTCTAGGTGTTCAAGTGAAAGGATCCGGTTCACAGTATAGTACTCAGATAATTGTGGACACACCTTCATTGGTTGGGTGTTCATCATCACTTTATCCCCTGGTGAGAAGCCTTCAGTGGGGATTTTCTTGTTTTTCCACCCTTTTGGCCTCTTTTTCTTCTCTTCTTTCTCAAAAGATACTCCCTGCCTTGGTGGTTCCTTATCTGAGATGTTAAATTTCTCATCTGGAGGTTTTGGATCTAGTTCTTCCTTGATTTCTTTGGTCTGTTGCACCATCTCTACTTCTTTCAAGCATGGATTTGGAAGTCTTGGAGTTAACTCATTGAATGCCTCTTTCAAGTTTTGATCCCTGGATTTATCCTCCATACAATCTTCTTCTTGAGTGGGCTCATGCAGGGTTTTAAAAACATGGAATGCTAGGTGCTCATCATGCACTCTCAGCAGCAATTCTCCTTTTTCAACATCTATCAATGCTCTGCCCGTGGCCAGGAAAGGTCTCCCCAGAATGATGGGAGTGTTAGGGTCCTCCTCCATATCCAGGATGACAAAATCAGTTGGGAGAAGGAATTTCCCCACTTTTACCAGCACATTCTCTACAATTCCAAGTGCTTCCTGAATGGACTTGTCAGCCATTTGAAGAGCTATTCGAGTGGGTTTCAGTTCAAAAATTTGAAGCTTCCTCATAAGAGATAGAGGCATCAAGTTTATGCTTGCACCAAGGTCACAGAATGATTTCTCAATAGTTATATCTCCTATGGTACAAGGTATATAAAACCTTCCAGGATCATCCTTCTTCTCTGGTAGACCTCTTTGGAGAATAGCACTACACTCCATTGTCATTTCAACAATCTGTCCTTCCTTCAAGGGTCTTTTCTTTGTTAGCACTTCTTTCATAAATTTGGCATATAATGGCATCTGTTCAAGTGCTTCTAAGAAAGGAATATTGATGCTGAGTGTCTTGAATATGTTCAGGAACTTTGAGTATTGTTTATCCTCGTTTTCTTTTTTGAATCTTTGAGGATATGGAAGTTTGGGGATATATGGCTTCATCCCTTCCTTCTTCTCTTGTAGTTGTGTTTCAGGGATGTCCTTATCTCTCTTTGAGCTTTTTGCATTCTCGGTCTTTCTATCCTCTTCACTTCTCTCTTCTGTCTCTTCTTGTGGAACTTGTTTGTTGTGTTCTTCCTGATTGATGGCTTCCTTCTCCCCAGTCTTCTCACTTCCGACTATGATTGCTTTGCACTCCTCCCACTTTGTAGCTTTTCCTTTGTCCCTTGGGTGGTTTTGAGTGGCACTAGGGGATGCATTTGGTTGCTTCTCACCCATCTCTGTAATTTGTTTAGCTACTTGTTCCATTTGCATCTCAAGATTTCTGATTGAAGCTTCTTGGTTTTTGCTTGTTATGGCTTGATCTTTTCTTGCTGCTTCTTGATCTTTTCTTGCTGTTTCTTGATCTTGTCTGGCCATCTCTTGATTTTTCATGAGTTTTTCCATCATTATCTCTTGGTGCTTCATCATCTTTTCCATCAATATCTCCAAATTGGAGATTCTTTGAGTGTCTTGTGACGCTTGTGGCTGGTTGTGAGATATTGAAGGTTGATGGTAGGTGTTTTGGTTAGTGGTTTGGTTATTGGGTGGATAGTAACTGGAATTTGTGTGGTTGTTTTGGGGTTTTCTATATGGATTGGGGTTAGTATTTTGCTGGTTGTGGTTTTGGTTGTTTCTAGAGTTGTTTTGGTTTGAATTTCTTTGCCATGGTTGCTGGTTTTGAGTGTGGTTATCTCCCCATCTTATGTTTGGATGGTTCTTCCAGGATGGATTGTAGGTGTCACCATAAACTTCATTTTGGCCTGAGCCTTGGTTGTGCATATATTGAGGTTGTTCCTGCTGCTGATCTTCTTGATTTTCTTCATTTTGCCCCCCTGTGGTTGATGGTTGACTTGTATTCACTGTTGCAACTTGCAAGCTATCAATCCTCTTGGCCATTTGCTCAAACTGTTGTTGAATTTGCTGCTGCATCATTTTGTTTTGAGCTAGGATTGAGTCCACTCCTTCCAACTCTATCACTCCTTTCCTTTGTGATGGTTGGCGTTGCCTTTGGTGAGCAAAGAAATACTGGTTGTTAGCCACCATATCAATGAGATTTTGAGCCTCCTCTGCAGTTTTCATGAGTTGCATTGAGCCTCCTGCTGAGTAGTCAAGTGCCTCTTGAGCTTTCATTGTCAGTCCTTCATAGAAATTTTGGAGTTTATCCCATTCATTAAACATCTCAGGAGGGCACTTCCTGATTAGAGCCTTGTATCGTTCCCATGCCTCATACAAGGGTTCAACATCCATTTGTGTGAATGTTTGTACTTCAGTCTTCAATCTAATAACTCTTTGAGGTGGGTAAAACTTGGCAAGGAACTTGGTTACTAGATCTTCCCAATTGTTGATGCTATCTCTTGGAAATGACTCCAACCATTGAGTGGCTTTGTCTTTGAGGGAAAATGGAAATAGCAGCAATTTGTAACTGTCAGGATGCACACCATTGGTCTTCACTGTGTTACATATCCTCAGGAAAGTGGATAGGTGCTGGTTTGGATCTTCCAAGGGGCCTCCTCCATAGGAACAGTTGTTCTGCACCAAGGTAATGAGTTGGGGCTTCAATTCAAAGTTATTTGCATCGACATTTGGGGTAAGGATGCTACTCCCACAATGCCTTGGATTAGCAAGTGTATATGAAGCCAATACTCTCCTTTGGAGCTGACCATTGTCGTTGGCCACTCCCACTTGTGGATTTGTTGGATTTTCCTCCATTTCTTGGTTCTCTTCTCAACCTCCAAAGTGTTTCAGGATCAAAAGGTATGGATTCATCGCTTCTTCCTCCTGACATAAACACAGAATCAGGAACCAAAATTAAGCACTCTATTACTAGAGTGAAGTTAGTGTTAGCTTAAGCAAAAATTCAAATAGTTAGTATGCTTAGTAAAAAGAAAAAGAAAAAGTGCTTAATCTAGACTACCACCTTACTTAATCATTGTCAATCTAATCAATCCCCGGCAACGGCGCCAAAAACTTGATGTGCGGAAAACGATCCGACACAAAACTCACCGGCAAGTGCACCGGGTCGCATCAAGTAATAATAACTAACGTGAGTGAGGTCGATCCCACAGGGATTGAAGGATTGAGCAATTTTAGTTTAGTGGTTGATTTAGTCAAGCGAATCAAGTGTTGGTTGAGTAATTTGTAATTAACAGAAATTAAATTGCATGAAAAGTAAAGGGAGAGGGGTAGATTGCAGAAAATTAAAGAGGACGGAAAATAAAAGTGATGAATCTTAAAGAACAAGGAATTAAATTGGCAGAAACTTAGAACGCAAGAAATGTAAATTGCAGAATCTTAAAGTGCAAGGAATGTAAATGGCTTGAATTATAAAGGGGAGTGGGAATTGGATTTGCAGAAATTAAACAAGGAAATGTAAAATTGCAACAAGCAGAGGAATAGAAGAACACTTGGATTGAATCAGATCTAGAAACAGAATTGTAAATGAGCAAAACAGGGAATGGGAAATGGGAAATTCGGACCTCAGGACCCAAGAGACTAGAAAACCAAGTCTAGATCTCAATGCCTTCCTAGATCCAACAAGAACAATTGCAAAGGAAATTGTGAATTGCAAAGAAAGTAGATGAAAAGCAATGAACCGAAACTGAAATTCAATTAAGCAGAAAATTAAACAAGATCCCAAGGTGAGATTGAAACAGAATTTCTTCAATTCTCCACCCAAAATCCAAGACAAGAAAAGTAAAGAGTGCTGGGCAAGAACAAGGAAGAAGAGAGATCAATTCTCCTCCCAAATTCTCTTGAATTAAACAACAATGCTAAGAAAAATAAAGTGAACTCTGAGCAAAACTGAAAAGAAAGCTATTCTGAAAAACGAAAAGGGAAGCTCCCTACTGCAAGTATTGAAATTCTAAAAAGGAAGCTCTCCAAAAACTTCAAATCCTAAGCTATTTATACACTTTCTTCAAATGATCATTAAGCCTTGAATTGGGCCTTTAGCCTTGATGGAATTGGGTTGATAGTAGCCTCTGTTGATTGCTCTTGGTGTTGGGAGGAAATCCATTAGTGAACCGGGCCATGAACCATTCACGTTTGAGCCAATGTTTGAGGCAAACGTTGACTCAAACGTTACTTGAGTGAGGCATTATGCAGCTAGGCCGTATGCTGTCTTCCACGTTTGGCTCAACGTTTGAGGTCAAACGTGAGCTCAAACGTGGACCTCCCTTTTTGTATGCTTCTTGGGGGCTACTTTGTCCTCTTGTTGCGTTGCCAATTTTGTGCCCAATAGAGACTATTATATATGGTTGGAAAGCTCTGAATGTCAGCTTTCTAACCCACTTGGAATCACCTCAATTGGACATCTACAACTCAAGTTATTCTTGTTTGAAGTATGCCCCTTCATGCTGTTTGGTGCCAACGTTTGACCTCACGTTTGAGTCAAACGTTGGCTCAAACGTTGCTGTCTCCAGGGATGCCATTTCTCTTCTCTTTGGCACCAACGTTTGACCTCACGTTTGAGGCAAACGTTGGCGCAAACGTTGCCTTCCCAGGAGCTTCAATTCCCTTCTCTTTTGGAGCCAACGTTTGACCTCACATTTGAGGCAAACGTTGGCTCAAACGTTGCTTTCCAGGAGCTTCATTCTTCAGCCAACGTTTGACCTCAACATTTGAGGCAAACGTTGGCGCAAACGTTGGCTTTTCCCCAGGGTGTTCTTCAACTGCTACTCACGTTTGAGTTGACGTTTGAGGCAAACGTTAGCTCAAACGTGAATTCCATTTTCTCAAACCCATTCTTGCAACCTTCTTCCATAATGTTGGCACACCTTTTGTTTCCTTTCTTCACCTACAAGTAATCAAAATAACCAATCAAAGTATCACAAAATTCACAAGGTTTATAAATCAATTAATTATTAACTAAAGTTAGCTTGAACCTCATGATTTTGTATCAATTAAAAGGTGGTTGATTGATTTAAGGAAACCATGCAATTCCAATTCAAATGGCTAATTTATAATGCAAGAAAGTGCATAAAACTAAATGAAAACAAGAGAAAAAGACTAGTGAAACTAGGCTAAGATGACTTGTCATCAGAGGGGACCATACGTGATTACAAGTGTATCACCATATGGTTATGTGGAGCTTCGAGATATTGATTCTGATAAGAGGTTCATTGTCAATGGACAAAGAATCAAGCACTATCTTGAAGGCAACGTTGAGCAAGAGTGCTCAAGGCTGAAGCTAGACTAAAAGCTCAGCAAGGTCCAGCTAAAGACAATAAAGAAGCGCTTGCTGGGAGGCAACCCAGCCATGGGGCATCAATCCTCTTAGCATTTTGCCCTATTTCTATTTTTATTTTTATTTGTTTATATAGAGTTCATTGATAACAAGGTAAAGAATCAATTGCATAAGTTCACAGGGTTACAGAAGGAATCTGCACACAAAACAGAGAAAAAGAGCTCACTGGCAAGAAAACGCCAGTAAGAGCCTATTTTGGGCATTCAGCGCCCAAAAGAGGCAGCCAGTGGGCGCTGAACGCCAGTAATGATAGCAATCTGGTGTTCAACGCCAGAAAAGGGTAACAACTGGGTGTTGAACGCCCAGGAGAGCAGCATTTGGGCGTTGAACGCCCAAAACAGGCAGTGTTTGGGCGTTCAAACGCCAGGATAGTGGGGAGGAGGTAAAAATCATTCTTCTTCATATTTTTTCATTCTAATTTTAAAATTTCATGTTTTTAATTCATGATTTCTTGCATAAACATGTTAAGAACCTTAATTTCGAAAATCCCTCTTTAAAAATATCAAATGTATCTTAATCCATAAGCACCAAGCCTCTTTGCAAATTCAATCCAACTCTTTTCAAATCCTATTTTCAAAACAAATCTAATTTTTTTCAACTAATATCTTTTTCAAATCTCCACATTATCTTTTTCAAAATCTAGATTTATCTTTTTCAAAAAAAATTTTCACATCTTTTCAATTTTAAACTATATCCTCTCTTATCATATCTTCTATCTTATCTTTTCCAAATCAATCTTTTTATCATATCTTTTCAAAATTTTCGAACCCACCCCCCTCCCTTTATATATGGGTTCGGCCTCCACCCTCCTCCATCAACAATTGCACCTAGCTCTCCTTCTATCCCTCTCCTTTCTTTTCTTTTGCTTGAGGACAAGCAAACCTCTAAGTTTGGTGTGTTTATCCGCGATCACTAAGATCATGGCTCCTAAAGGAAAACAACCCACTCCAAGAGGCAAGAAAGAAAGCGTTCCAAAACCAATTTGGAATCAAGGGAAGTTTTTATCTAAAGAACATTCAGACCATTATAACAAAATAATGGGTCTGAGATCAGTGATCCCGGAAGTTAGATTCGATCTGAAAGAAGATGAATATCCGGAGATCCAGGAGAAAATTTGAATCAGGAACTGGGAAGTCCTAGCTAATCCTGAAACGAAAGTGGGAAGGAATATGGTCCAGGAGTTCTATGCTAATATGTGGCAGACTGACAAGCAAAAACTATCTGGAACTGCTTTCTATGAATATCGGACCATGGTCAGAGGAAAGATTGTTCATACCACCCCTGACAAGGTCAGAGAGATCTTAAAGCTACCTCAGCTGAAAGATGATCCAGACTCCTTCAACAGGAGAATGATGAGAACAGACAAGGGCCTGGATAAGATTCTAGAGGACATATGTATCCCTGGAGCCAGGTGGACCACCAACACAAAGGGTGTCCCAAATCAACTCAAAAGAGAAGATCTCAAACCAGTCGCCAGAGGATGGCTGGATTTCATTGGGCATTCTCTGTTGCCTACTAGCAACCGTTCTGAAGTCACAGTTAAAAGAGCAGTGATGATCCATTGCATCATGATGGGAAAAGAAGTGGAAGTTCATCAGCTGATCTCGGCTGAACTCTACAAAATTGCTAACAAAAATTCTAAAGAGGCCAGATTGGCTTATCCAAGCGTGATTTCTCTGCTCTGCAAGGACGCTGGAGTAAGGATGGGAATAACTGAGTATATCTCAGTTGAGAAACCAATCACCAAAGCATCAATGGAAAAACAACAAGCACAGGATGATTCCACCAAGAAGAAAACACAGGAATTTCTCCCAAAAATCCCTCAATCTGAATACTGGGAGTATCTTGAGACGTCTGTTACCAAGATACGGGAAGATATGGAACAAATAATAAAAGAACAGAAGGAACACAGTCAAATTCTTACCTATATGTTTAAAGAACAAGAGGAGCAAGGGCGTGACTTAAGGGAATTGAAGCGTCAGAAGTTATCTCCTGAAGGATCAAGCACCCCACGGATCAGAGGAACACCCATTTCCCAGAACAAAGGTTGTTAAATTCCAATTTCTGCTTTAACTCTGTGATAGTGTCATTATAGAAGTTCACCTTAGGAGTCATATAGTAGTAATTAGTATCTATTTTGATTTTATCTCCAATTAAGCCATAGTTTATTTTTCTCATCATCAGCAAACATGAATAAAATAGTAGATCTTTTGAATAAGAGGCAATAAAATTTCGAGTTTTAATAAGAGAAATTCTAATTAGTTACATGTGGTGGCAATACTTTCTGTCTTCTGAATGAATGCTTAAACAGTGCATATGTCTTTTGAATTTGTTGTTTAAGACTGTTAAATATGTTGGCTCTTGAAAGAATGATGAACATGAGACATGTTATTGATAATCTAAAAAATCATAAAAATGATTCTTGAAGCAAGAAAAAGCAGCAAAAAACAAAAACAAAACAAAAAAAAACAAAAAAGCCAATAACCCTTAAAACCAAAAGGCAAGGGTAATAAAAAGGATCCCAAGGCTTTGAGCATCAGTGGATAGGAGGGCCTAAGGGAATAAAATCCTAGCCTAAGCGGCTAAACCGAGCTGTCCCTAACCATGTGCTTGTGGCGTGAAGGTGTCAAGTGAAAACTTGAGACTGAGCGGTTAAAGTCAAGGTCCAAAGCAGAAAGAAGAGTGTGCTTAAGAACTCTGGGCACCTCTAATTGGGGACTTTAGCAAAGCTGAGTCACAATCTAAAATGTTCACCCAATTATGTGTCTGTGGCATTTATGTATCCGGTGGTAATATTGGAAAACAAAGTGCTTAGGGCCACGGCCAAGACTCATGAAATAGCTGTGTTCAAGAATCATCATACTGAAATAGGAGAATCAATAACACTATCTGAATTCTAAGTTCCTATAGATGCCAATCACTCTGAGCTTCAATGGATAAAGTGAGATGCCAAAACTGTTCGGAAGCAAAAAGCTACTAGTCCCGCTCATCTAATTAGAATCTGAGCTTCACTCAAAAACTCTGAGATATTATTGCTTCTCAACCTATTAGTCTTCTATTTTATTTGTCTAGTTGCTTGAGGACAAGCAACAATTTAAGTTTGGTGTTGTGATGAGCGGATATTTTATACGCTTTTTGGGGTTAATTTCATATAGTTTTTAGTATATTCTAGTTAGTTTTTAGTTTATTTCCATTAGTTTTTAGGAAAAATTCATATTTCTGGACTTTACTATGAGTTGTGTGTTTTTCTATAATTTTAGGTATTTTTCTGGCTGAAATTGAGGGAGCTGAGCAAAAATCTGATTCAGGCTGAAAAAGGACTGCTGATGCTGTTGGATTCTGACCTCCCTGCACTCAAAGTGGATTTTCTGGAGCTACAGAAATCAAAATGGCGCGCTTCTAATTGCGTTGGAAAGTAGACATCCAGGGCTTTCCAGAAATATATAATAGTCCATACTTTGCTCAAGGATAGATGACTTAAACTGGCGATCAACGCCAGTTCTCTGCCCAATTCTGGCGTCCAGCGCCAGAAAAGGATTAAAAATTGGAGTTCAACGCCAGAAATGGATCCAAACCTGGCGTTGAACACCCAAAACAGCCGTATACACGTGAATTGTTTAAGTCTCAGCCCCAGCACACACCAAGTGGGCCCCAGAAGTGGATCTCTGCACCACCCAAGCATAGTTTACTCATTTTTGTAAACCTAGGCTACTAGTTTAGTATTTAAACAACTTTTAGAGACTTATTTTGTATCTCATGACATTTTAGATCTAAACTTTGTACTCTTTGATGGCATGAGTCTCTAAACTCCATTGTTGGGGGTGAGGAGCTCTGCTGTGTCTCGATGAATTAATGCAAGTATTTCTGTATTCCATTCAAACATGCGTGTTCCTATCTAAGATATCCATTCGTGCCTAATTATGGAGAAGGTGATGATCAGTGACACTCATCACCTTCCTCAATCCATGAACGTGTGTCTGACAATCACCTCCGTTCTACATCAGATTGAATGAATATCTCTTAGATTCCTTAATCAGAGTCTCCGTGGTATAAGCTAGATTGATGGCGGCATTCATGAGAATCCGGAAAGTCTAAACCTTGTCTGTGGTATTCCGAGTAGGATTCAAGGATTGAATGACTGTGACGAGCTTCAAACTCGCGAGTGCTGGGCATAGTGACAGACGTAAAAGGAGGGTGAATCCTATTCCAGCATGATCGGGAACCTCAGATGATTAGCCGTGCTGTGATAGAGCATTTGGACCTTTTTCACAAGAGGAGGGGATGTAACCATTGACAACGGTGATGCCCTAACACACAGCTTGCCATAGAAGGATGTGCGTGCGTGAATCAGAGGACAAAGGAAAGCAGAGATTCAGAAGACAAAGCATCTCCAAAACTCCAACATATTCTCCATTACTGCATAACAAGTAACCTTTAACCCATGCTCTCTTATTTATTCGCAATTCAACTGATAAATACAATTGACTTCCTGACTAAGAATTGCAAGATAACCATAGATTGCTTCAAATAAACAATCTCCGTGGGATTCGACCCTTACTCACGTAAGGTATTACTTGGACGACCCAGTGCACTTGCTGGTTAGTGGTACGAGTTGTGAAAAGTGTGATTCACAATTCGTGCACCAGAGGCAGAAAAGAACGATAATCTCTTTGTGGATTGAACACCTTTGCTATTAGTCTAACAAATGGTTCGTCAGGGTCAAAATGAGCATTATATAGTGGATAATCGAAAGATCTACTATAGTGTATATACATGTGGGCACGCGGTTTTTTCCAAATAATGGGTCGATCTCTAAGCGAGTCTCCAAACACGTGTTCCTCTGGTAGCTCAACAAATAGCACTCCGTGGGCTATAGTTATGTCTGACTCTTCTATCTATGAGGACATAGGGAAGGGAAGGGATGAGAACCTACGTGGTTCCCAATATGGTGACATCCCAAAAACACATCTCTCTCGTGAAACTTAGACTTCTGGTCCTATAATTTTTATTTTCAGTTTACTTAGTCTTAGGTACTATACTAAATTTCTTCGCTCCTCTCCGTACTTGCGGGATCTGACATAACTTTTCTTGGCATCTTCCTTTGGGGTTCATACTGTCTGAAAACTACTATTCCTAGGTTATCCACCTTATTCATGATTTTACGTAATAGAATACAGACACAAAACGTGATACAAACAAATTTGCACTAAATAATTAGCACAAACAAACGGAATAGACAGTAAATATTCACAATCAAATGTGCAAGTAATATGATGCATGCCTGTCCCTAGTGTAGACCATAAGCTCACGTGTCGATTGTTTATCCGCATCCCAACGTTACTCGAGATTACGCTTGGATATGGTTTCTAAACACAGTCAGTAATGCAATTCAAAGGTATGCGCCTAGAAGAGAAACAACTTTCTCAATAAGCGTCCCTATCCCACACGTTTCTCTTTCTCACCAGATAATTTGCTCTGGTTCATCGAAGTGAACCTCACCCATTCTCACCAGACAGTCTGCTCATCGAGGCTATGACTAATTCATGTCTATCCCACATGTTTTTCCCTCTCACCAGATGATTCGTATTGGTTCTGTCGGAGTAAACTTCACCCCTTCTAACCAGATAGCCCGCTCTAGGTCCATCGAGGCTATTGATAAGTCATCATCTATTCAATTGTGGTCCTCCCCAGAATATTCAAGTTTAGCCAATACATTCATCGTGACCAAGGACTCTTCTCCCAACCAATATATTTTTCCTGGTTGGAAATCTTTGCCTAGGCAATAAAATATGTTCCACACCATATTTTATTAGTTCGAGGACTCTCTCTCACTGAGTACTTGATTAGTGAGGTTATCTATCCGCCGATGTTACCTTAGTAGGACTTATACAGCTTCTTGGAACTATCCTTTACTTCCAATATCTTTATATTATTATTTCATTAACAAACTTATACTCCCAATTGTTTTCTTAACTTACTTGGCTTAATGCCTCCTTGACGACCAGATTTTGTACTAAAACTAAAAATATTAAATGAATTCGGAATCGTACAAATTTTATATCCGCACGTGCGTATCGAACTAAAATTTCTTAAGATTTAAGAATCACATTTTTTTTGGATTTTAGAACAAATCTAGTGATAAAAAAAATCGTGACTATTCTTTAGTTTTATAACCTAGTACATTTTTTATTTACAAAGTGGATATACATCACTAAAAGTTCACATACGACTCATACGAGACTTTTTCTTTATCTGCTACAGAGATCCTATTATTTAATTTAGTTTTAGTTCCAGGACAATCGGATTAAGATTAAATTTTAACTTAATTTTCAAAGTTCAACTACTCGTTGCAAAAGAAAAACGAAAACAACAGGTAGTAGTAATTTTATAAAACTCATGAAAAATCCAATTGTAATCGAATGTCTTTCAAATTTGGAGGAAATATACTAGACATGCCTAAGTTTCAATCACAACAAGTTTCAAATTAATATCAGATCATATGAGGAAGATATACAACTGGGAATATGATTTTGTTTTAAAAACAACTTTTCTAAAATTTCAGTAAGGTAGTCATACTCCCATTTGCATATTTAATTCTCCTAGATCAGCATTTGATCTGAAATTTGAACTGGGTATTCTAAACATGAAGGGATTTAAAATTGTTGTTGGTTCCAATTCAAACTCTTATCAGAATTTAAAGTTAGATAGATTAGAAGTTGTTGCCCCAGTAACCCGAAAATAGATCATTCTGCATAAACCACCGATTTTCAAAGATTTATTCCTCCCAATCTACTCATCGATAAATTCTAAAATTTCTATGGGATAATCTATACACACTCAAGTTTGACAAAAAAATAATTTTACCAAAAACTACTGTATAGATTGCTCCCAAAATTTTATATAGATTCATGTCAAATCTGCTGAATTTCTATAACAAGCAGTTCAACAACCTCATATAGTCATATACTAAATCTTGTATCTAAGCTTTTAACCTTTCTAAAACCACACTTATAACTTTTTTTTAGTTAACCAATGTTACTACAACCATTAGCACAACTCCAAGAGCTCCGATTCATCAATTCAACAATATACAAGTGCATGTACATAATAGTTTGTTCAATTTCTACTATATCAAAAAACAATTTTAATCATGCACTGATCATCATCCAATTACATAATCAAACAGCAATCATCACTTTTAAATACCATTACAATCAGGAATATCTGGCTATCCTAATCCTTTACTCGTTGATGTCAATTTTCTGATGAGTTCTTGATCTAATTCTCCTTCTCGATCAACCACACCGAAAGCATCAATAATCAAATTTTCCTATCATCATGGCCTTAGTAGCCGAATTCATAATCATAAAGGAAAGAAGATGAAAAGCTCACCTTCTTGATCTTGAGGGTTCGGTTGATGTGAGGAACTAGGAAAATTATGAAGAGTTTCTTGAACTAAAAGGAAGAACAATGATGGAGTTACACAATGAAGCTAGGAACCGAATTGATTAAGGGAAGGAGAATTGAAGCTTGCTTACCTATTGATGGAGTCTTGGCAGCAAGGGATGATGGTGGAAGAAGAGAATTGAGCTCCTCGAGCACCTAAGGAAGATTAGTGTTCGAAGATGATTGCATGAACATAGCTCTCTTTTCTTCCTTCCTCTCCTCCTCGATACTACTCTCCCTTCACCTGCCTCTCTTCTTTTCCTTAACAAAGCTACTTCATATTGTGTATATATAGGAAATGAAGTGGAGTCTAGGTGTAAAATATGCATGCATGTCTTCGTTGATCATGTATGAGGAAGTGGTAACACTTGTGTTTAGCTTTAAATGCTAAGTGCTCACTAAGCTTTTTAACCATGTGGTGTATTCATGGTTAGTGATTTGCTTCCTCGATGATTAGGAGCAGAAAGGAGTGATGTTATAATCATGATCATGGTTGGCTTGATGGTGGTTTAAAAAGGTTAAGGGTTCGGTCAACAAAGGGAGAAAAAAGGTGGAATTTGGTTCATGATTAACTAATATTAATGATATATCTATACTTCTTTTTAATTTATTCATTATATGATTAATTAAAGAGGTGGTGATCAACTTGTGATAATAATTATTCCATAGAATAATTAATTCTAACGATAATTTTCAATTACCGAGTCTCGCTGTTAGAAATTTATAAGAAAATTATAACTTGGCGAGTAAAGTCTAACTGTAACTTCTTTTAAATTTATGATCATGAGAATAAGATTGATAAGGTGTGATGACAAATGTGGAAGATAGAAAGTTGTGGCTTTATAATGAAAAAACTGATTTGATTATGAAGGAGTAGAGTTGGTTTGGTTCGGTTCAAGTTTGGTTTAATTAAGCTAGGTATGTTGGTTCATTATGTGGCTTCATGAATTTTGGTTGAGATAACCTCCTTGATGTTTTGGTTAAATTGCCAAAAAAAGAAGAACACGGTTTAATGATTATACTGTAAGATTATTGTTTTCAAATTGTATCAGTTTAAACAACCAGTAATAGAGAAATTGATAGCAGAGAGTATCTTGGTTCCAAATCATATCTAGAACACCTTAACAAGGTTAAATCAATCAAGAAAAAATAGTAGTAAAGTTTCTATAGATGAATTTAACTCGGTGATCAAATTTATCGTTATCGGTATGATTTTTGGTTTAGGAGACGCTTTTATTTCTCATGGCATATCTATTCTTTTCGCTTATCTAATCTAAATCTGCCTTATAATATATGATAAGGTGATTCTCGAAAATTTATTGAATGCTCACTATAAAATTTTTGAGAATAAATAAACAGGGTATTACAAATATAAAAATGAAGAAGAAATTCATATGAAAAAAGTACAAAAATTTTTCAAAAGTAAATACACAATTTTTCAAAGAGAATCAAATAAAAAATAAAAATTTATTGACGATAAATATGTAACACCCTACCACATAGAGCTTTACACCTAGGATGTAAAACAGAGGTGGCAAGGCGCTACGACCTCTAAAATAAAATACATACGTATAATAGCAGAAAGAATATAATAAACTAGGAGTCTTGAAAAAAATGGGTAAACAAATTTCGCAAAATAAAAAGCACATCGCTCGAGGAAAGAATTACTTGCGTGCTAGGAAACCTAAAGGTTCAAGATAAGAATAGATGAAAGAGTAACAAGAGTGCCAAGGATACAGTGAAACTAGCTCCTAACTCAGCCTGCGAAGCCAAGGCTGGCCTATATATATTGTAAAACAGAGGTGGCAAGGCGCTACGACCTCTAAAATAAAATACATATGTATAATAGCAGAAAGAATATAATAAACTAGGAGTCTTGAAAAAAATGGGTAAACAAATTTCGCAAAATAAAAAGCACATCGCTCGAGGAAAGAATTACTTGCGTGCTAGGAAACCTAAAGGTTCAAGATAAGAATAGATGAAAGAGTAACAAGAGTGCCAAGGATACAGTGAAACTAGCTCCTGACTCAGCCTGCGAAGCCAAGGCTGGCCTATATATATATATATATATATATATATATATATATATATATATATATATATATATATATATACATAAGTATCCGAATATCCAAATTACGGAAACAAAACCCTAACTCTTCTGCAACCTTTAGTAGGAACAAATAAACAAGTTTCTTGGAGAGCAAGCTAAGTACATAAGTATATATATATATATATATATATATATATATATATATATACAAACAGTAAACCCAAAATAACCCAGGATTACTCCGCTTCAAGATTCCAAACGTCTAGCGAGGAGCCTTTCGACCTGCATCTAAAAACAACATAGTATGGGGGTGAGAACCAGAGGTTCTCAACATGGTAAAAGTGCCACACGTATAATAAATAAGGTATTGGGAATGCCAGAGGGAATCTTAAAACTCCGTTATCACAATTGCAGAACTTAATTTCTAAGTAAAAGCCATAAATAGGGGTAGTGTTCTAAGTGCACTATAATATTTTGTCTTAAACTTAACACCTAACACTCAACCCATTCACCATTCCTCCGTCCCTCCGTCTTCCATAAATTCAGCAGAGACAAGCAACCAAACAAATTCACGCACAAGTAATAAGCAGATAGTGCATATAGCAAGAATAGTAGGTAACAGGATATATATGTTCAATTAGGCAATCCCAGATAATGCATAGCAATCACACAAACAAATGCACATGATGCATGCCTGTCCTATGGCTAATAAGGTTCATCTATCGGTTATCCAGCCAACCCGACAAGTTCGAAAACCTTAGACTGTCCCCCGTCGCGCATCCCCAAGAGTCTATGCATAGATTTCTCAATCAATTATCATTTAAATTACTCAATGGGGGCTATCCATACCCGGGAATTTATATGTGCCTGGTCACCCTTACGATGTAGGGTCAACAGAGTATCGAGATTCAACCTGGAACACATGGTGGCAAGCCACGGTTTTGTTACCCAGAGAATCTCGTATCTCAGATATCATCATAAGCCATTTCATATTTATAGTCATTATTTAATCATCCATCAAAGCCATGGCATATTAACTTCATTCTTTAACCACTTTTCTTTCACACTTTTCATCACATTTACCTCTTTCTTCACTTCCAAGTTATCCTAAATTTCTAACTTTATTTATCTACTGGACTTGGTACTATACTTTAAGTCTTAAAAGGTAGAAAATAGAGATTTAGAAGTGGAAATTTGATTTAAAACAGCCAAAATCCGGTTTTGCAGCAGGCAGTGGTCACGCGTACGCGTACGCGTGAGTCAGGCGTATACGTGATCATGCGTATTAGCTTTTCACGCGCGTGCATTTTTTCTCGCGCATGCGTCGCTAAAATGCCACGCCACGCGTACGCATGGATGGACGTTTTCCCAAAATGCATAATGCCAGAAAGCTGCATAACCAGTTTCATACGCCAACTTTTCATCGCCCATAACTTGCTCTACAAAATTCCGTTTTTCACAAAATTGATATCGTTTAAAAGCTTGTAAAACCATCTTTCATTTGAAATAAACCACATTTTCATCCAATATTTGAGGAGCAAGTTATGGACTTCCAAAGTTCACCAAAATTCACTTTTTACCAAATTATATCCAACCCTCATTTGCACCAATTCATATTTCTTACCATCAAATCTTGCACCTCCATCATGTATCAAGTTCCATGTTATTAATCCTATCCACTAACACTTCAATATTCACACCAATTCATAAAACCCATACTTTATTCAAAGAATCCACCCTTTCCAACCATAATTTCCATGTTAAAATTCACTAATTCATTAACTTCATTCCTTAATAACAAATTATAATTCACCTTCAACTAACTAACCAAGCCATAACCACTAAATTCCATTAACTCATATCAACATCATCATCAACCCATCATTAATAATTAATTATAATCACACATATTCAACAACACCAACAACCTATATTCATAAATTCCAATACAAGCTCAATCATAAATATATCCTACATCATCACACAACTAATCATTTCATACATTTAACATTTCAACTTAACCTAAGGTTCTCTAGCCTAAGTTTTCACAAAACCTTATATGTTAAACACGCGAAACCTAAACCATACCTTGGCCGATCACTTTTTTCAATCCAAGGCAGCCTCACAAGCTATAAAACAGCCCTTCAAGCCTAGAGTAAGTAGCCACAAACTTAGTGTCAATCACCACCAAGCCTCCAAAGATCCACCTTTCAAGTTCAATGCTCATATACAAACTTAATTCACACCTAACACACATATACATCCAAATTCAGATTTTTACATAATGAAATTAAGATTAAATTAGGGTTTAGGTGGTCCTTACCACACCCATATGCGTAGTGACTCAAGCCCAATAAGCTCCGGAAGCTAAATCGAATCTAAAACACCGATTTTGGCAAGATTTCATCACAAGAGCTTAATTTCACAAATAGAAAGGGGGAATGAAAATATGAAATGAAATTTAGGCTTACACATGAAATTAATCCAATAGCAATGTAGAGCTCGACGTGCAGGACGCGTGACCGCGAACGGTGCGGCGATCGGAGCTCGAACGGAGAAGTTACGGCGTTTGGAAATTGAGACAAGGGTTTCGTCCCTTCCTTTCTTCTTCCTGCGTCTAGCACCGCTTCTGCTATGTTCTTAGAAGAGAAAATTTAGCTCATTTATATGCTGGGCTGGTTGGGCCCACGGGCCCGATTTGGATTCGGTCCAACCGGTTCGGCTCATCCGGTCTAATTTCGGACCAAACTTTTCGAAATTATTATCAAAATTCTCGTTTTAAAAAGCTCTATCCTATTTTGATATTAGTTTTACATTTTTAATTTTTTAATTAAAATTCAATTTATTGACTAATTATTTACCAATTTTAGCGAGTTTACAAAATATATATATTATGTGATGATAAACACAAAATCTTTTTGAAAGTAAATATAATTTTTTTAAAATATAAAAATTTATTGAGAAAAACACAAAAACTTTATGAGAATAAATATATAAATTATTTGAAAGTATAACTTTGGAACAGAAACAAAGAAAAAAATAACAAAAGTTTATTGACAATAAACACATAAAATTTGTGGTGATAAACACAAAATTCCAGTTATACTTTTGTGTTTTTTAAGTTACATTATTTGTTATTAAACAAAAAATTTTGTGTTCTTTTTGTTATTAAAAGTTGTGTGTGATTTTTTGTGTTATTCGGTTAAAAAATTTGCACAATGTAAATCAATTTTTATGTTATTCAATGGGATAAGTATGATTTTGGTCCCTAACGTTGAGGGCCAGAATCAAAATCGTCCCTCTTGTAATTTTCGAATTAAAATCGTCATTAAAGTTTTTTTTGGTATTAAAATCGTCCTTTTTAATAAAATTTTTTGTTTTATTCCTAAACTACCCCTATTCCTATTTTAATAATAAAAATTATAAAATTAAAAAAAAAAGAAAACGCATAATAATGCGTTGGGGGTGGAAGAAGAAAAGGGTATACGAAGGGGGAGGGGAGGGGAGGGGAGGGGAAGGGAAGGGGGAAGGGGGACGGCGCCGGGGAGCCTTCGTGGTCGCCACCATGACCTCGTCGTCGCCGCCGCCTCCTCCAAAACTCTGATGATGATGACGATGAAAGGGGAAGGGAAGCCGTCGTCCCGCCGCCGCAGTCTCGCCGTCTCGCCGCTGCCTCTCTTCTGTCCAGATCTCTTCTTTGTGCTTTGAATTTCTGATTTGGATTTTTGTTTCTCTGTTTTAAATTTGTTAATTTGTTACTTGAATTTATGTTTCTCTATTTCTGTTTCTGTTTGGGGGTGGGGGGAAGGGGAGGCGGGGAGGGGGGTGACGCGGGGTGGGGGTGGGGGTGCTGGGAAGGGAAGACGGGGAGAAGGGTGACGCGGGGTGGGAGTGGGGGGGTGCTGGGAAGGGAAGACAGGGGAGGGGGGTGACGCGGGGTGGGGGTAGGGGTGCTGGGAAGGGGAGACAGAGAGGGGGGTGACCGCGGGGTGGGGGAAGGGAAAACGGGGAGGGGGTGACGCGGGGTAGGGGTGGGGGTGCTGGGAAGGGAAGACGGGGAAGGGGGTGACGCAGGGTGGGGGTGGCGGTGCTGGGAAGGGGAGACGGAGAGGGGGGTGACCGCGAGGTGGGGGGGAAGGGAAAACAGGGAGAGGGGTGACCGCGGGGTGGGGGGGAAGGGAAAACGGGGAGAAGGGTGACGCGGGGTAGGGGTGGGGGCGGGGGTGCTGGGAAGGGGAGACGGGGAGGGGGAGGAGGACGGCGGCGGCGTTAGTGGTGGTATTGGTGGTGCTGGTGGTGGTGTATGTTGGTGTTGGTGGAGGTTGTGGTGTTGGTGGTGGTGGTGGTGGTGGAAGTAATTATGTTGGTAGTGGTGAGGGTATTTTTGTCCAAAAAAAAAGGACGATTTTAATACAAAAAGAAACTTTAATGATGATTTTAATTTGAAAATTACAAGAGGGAGGATTTCGATTCTGGCACTCAACGTTAGGGACCAAAATCGTACTTATCCCTTATTCAATTGACAATTTTTTGTTATTCAACTAAAATTCTTATAATTTTAAATAATTTTTTTTATTTTTCTTACTTATTACATAACTAAGATTTATACAATTTAATACTATTTTTACAGTTATGCTACACATACAAGCTTTTTTGGCTTACAAGTCCTATAAGTTGGGCTAAGCCCAACGAAACACACGCGCGTTTTACTCTCCCCACTCGAGCGTAAAGACACGCGCCTCAGTAAACCGTTTCCAAAGCGCGCTACTCAACATTATGAACGACTCTTCTTCTTCTTCGTCAATCAAAATCCCATCCCTCAAGAATGAAGCCACATTCGAAACCAACCACAACTCTGAAGAAACTTTCAAACTCCTCGCCAAAAGTAGACGAAATCAACAAGAAAACTTCCAAATCTCCATAAAAAAATACCAAAAAGAAAGAAGAAACATTATTCAAGGTACTGTTTCACTGTTCTTCTAGGTTTTTCAGATTTTTTTTCTGATTTCGAATACGAAGCATTATATCGTCGTATTTCTCTCTCTGTTTCACTGTTCTTAGTTTAGATTTGATGTTACAGTTTTGATGAAACTGTTCAAGGCGTTTATGCTATTTTACGTACTTCTAGTGAATGGTTTAAAGTGTGTTTTCATAAGTTTTTATGCATGTTTTGTGCATGTTTGCATGTTTTGGAAGTGAGTTTGTATACATATAAACTTTGTATTGTATTTCAAGTTAAATCATTTTTGGCTGTATATGGGCGATGTTTGGGTGTATATGTCGGAATTCGAATGTGAATGGTGCTTCCAGTGGCATTTTGAACTTAAATATCATTCTAAATTCATATAATGTCATGTAATCCAAAAAAATAGAGGTGTATGGGACTGATATATATATTAAAAATATTGAAGTGTAACTGGTACTGTTGTACTTGTGCTTGACTTTGTAGTATCATTGTATGCATGTTTAGTTGAGTTGAATATCATTTTGAACTTATTTAATTTCGTGTAATCGAAAAAATAATAAATGTATATAGGACTGGATTTGGGTGTATCAGAATGGTATTTGGGTGTACGTGGTAGGTATTTGGGTGTATGTGTCTAATACTTGCCAGGTATTTTTATCTATTGACAGTATTTCTTATTCCTTACAGTAAAAATGACAACCAAGAGGCAAGGTGAAAAAAAAATACAATGTAAGCACATATATATATATATATATATATATATATATATATCTTAGAACAAATCAATTATTCCTAATGTAAATATAGGTTATTTAAATGACTCTCATTTTTCTTTGTTTACAGCAAACCAAAGACTTGAAATGTACCACGAGATTATTGAGTGAAAAGTTTGGAAAGATGAGCGAGCCAAAGAAAGTAATCATTCACAAATTGGGATTTGGTGTCCAATTTTTAAGATGGACAAAATAACGGAGGGAAACTGGGGCGCCCATGTGCTCAATTTCATCATCAAAGGCATAACCAATTACCGTCTGAAAAAGAAAAAATCAATTGAAGGCTGCCTCTATGCCTTGATAATAGTCTATTTCCATCTAACAAAATACACAGATAAGAAGGGAGAAGCAATCGCTGTACTGCCCTGGGTTAGCAACTGGAATAGAGAGCTGCTGATTGCAAGGATGAGAGCATAAATAGAAGGTCGTCATATGGTAACTGAACAGAATATGTCCTCTAATTTGGGTGTATTTTATTTATGTAGATGGTGTAAAATAATGTTTCTACTGTTTCAGGGCAACGTCAAAAAGGCGGAAACGAAAAAGAAGTTGAAGGAAATGAAAGAAAATGAAAAGAAAGAAAAAACAAAAAACAAAAAATAAGAAGGCAAGTTCATCCGAGAGTGATCCATCGGAGAGTGAACTTGATTTTTCCTCTGAGTCTGAGTCTGAAGAAAACTTAGAGGAACCAAGAAGGAAACAACCCACCAGGACGGCCAAAAAGTAAGTAATATTTTTTGGTGTATTTTGTCAACTTTAGGGTGTTTTTTGCTAATGATTAGTTTGCCTTCCAGAATGGAATCCAGAAAAAAGAAGCAGATTTTGGAAGATTCCACTTCAGAAAGTGAAACTGAATCCAATTATGAGTAAGATTCTGAAATTATCATCACTTTCTTTTTTTATTATCAAAATTTGATGTATTAATAGAGTGTTTCTCATTTAATTTCAAAAGTGAACAACCGTCACCAATTAGAAAACAAAAATCAAAGAAAAAAATTCAGACTCCCCCCCCAGAAAGTATGCACTGCTTTCGAGAGTATTTTATCATCAATTTTGTTGTATTTGTCTGATTCATAATTTTTTGATTTTCAGGATGCAATCCAAAAAGAGAAAGCAGATAGTTGAGGATTCATTTTCTGAAGAACAAATTCAATCCTATGATGTGTAAGATACTTTGTAAAGCTATCTTACACTTTGTAATCAAAATTATATTTTGTTAACATGTTCTTTTGAATGTACTGTCAGAACTGATATTAGAACTGAAGTAATACAAGAATTCTTTAAGAGAATCAAAAAAGAAGAAAACCAATGAAAAGGCTGCTGCACAGGGGTATGTTGAATTTAGGTGTATATTACCCTTTTTAAGGTGTTTTGGTTGCTAATAATTGTTCTTGCTTTCCCAGGAAGAAGAAAGCTGGGGTCCCATCAACGGAAGGCCACTATAACTCAACAGAAACGTAAGATCCTTTATTTGATAGAATTTTGATATCCTGATTTAACTAAATTGTATTTTTACTAAATGATGTTTATTTTATGCTTATAATGCCGGAGGTGAACTTAGGAAGCGAGAGTGATCCTTTGTTTCAAGGATAAACAGATCAAAGCAGTGTAAATAAACCTGGGAATAGCATGTAATTTCTATTTCTAATACCGGCTGCTTAATTTTTTTTACCATCTGCTTCTAATTCTATATATATTTTCTTAGAAAAAAATCCCTTTAATGTTTTATTCAAGAAAGAAAGGCAGGAAAAAAGAAAAATCTGCAGCTAAGTAAGTTCTCAAGAAACATAGCCTGTGTTTCTTTTCAATTCTTCAGGTGTATTTTGACATTATTTGGGTGGATTTTAGGTTGAGTCTGGAAGAAGAATCGGTCAGTCAACAGAACATGATTGTTGTTCAGATGGAGACACATAGATTCGGAATCTGAACCACTTGATATGTGAGTTTTACAACTAAATTTCAACCTTCTAATCATCTATTTTAAGGGAGTTTGTTAACTTTTTATTTTTATCTTATTTAGAGTTCCGATTCAAGTACGCATGCCTCTGTCCCAGACAACAACACCAAGTCTTGTGCCACAAATTGAACCATCCCCCCAAGGTCCCCGAGTGAGAAAATTAGTAAAGAAATAACTATAAGGTGAGGAATAATCTTCGGGTGTATTTGGTTATTATTTGGGTGTATTGTTTTCTTATGTGGGTGTATATCTTCAGAACTGAGTTGTAACTAATTTTTTTATAATTTGATTCGTTTTCTCTAACGCTGCAGCACTCCATAACCCCAAAAACTTGATGAAAGCACACCCACGGTGCCACCAGCTCCATCTAAAGTGTAAGTTCAGCACAATATAACTCTCTTTAAGTATCATTCGTCTATTCTTATTCTTATAGTATCTTATATATCAACACGCAGTAATCCAGCCCCTAAAGCCACTGCTGCACTGATGATGATGGCCCATATAGCATCCTATGTACCTAAAGAATTTTCGATGCCATCATTCAGCCTTGGCTTCACTGATTCAAGTCAAGAAGAAACACTGACCCAAGAGGGGCAACCAGGATCTCAGAAAGGAAAAAGTTCTGAAACACCAATACTAATCGAACAATTAGAGGAGCTGGTGGAAAAAATTGCAAACAGTGGGGTAAAGGCAGCAGTGGATTTTGCAGAGGGTAAAAGTCCCCTGATTGAAAAGCAGCCTTCGGGCCAAATTTTTGAAAACTTTGAAACTCCTGCAAGGAGCAAGGAAATGTTGGGTGACATGAGAGAAAAGTGCTACTTGTGGGCCACACGTGTAAAGACATACGCAGATGGAACTACTAATGAGTATAATCCAGTGTGCACCCTCAATGCCTAAGAACCAATTCTATTGTCAAAAGTCCACTTTGCCTCTCTAAAAGCTAGTTCATATATTAAATCTAAGAAAATATTACAATAAGATTAATGATTTTATTATGACATGTGACTGTAATGTTGATTGATGTAATTAATTTGCGTCTTTTTTTTTCTAGATTGTCAATGCTATGTGCCTAATCCGGAACCAACAAAATATTCGAAGATTTGAAGAAGAAATTTATTGTCTCCTCCCTAATTTTGTGGTAAGGTGTATTGTAATCAAATTTGGGTGTATTTGTTTAATCTTTTGGGTGTATTAAATATTTCTTATGGTGTTTCAAAATTTCTGCAGAACATGGCTATTGGGAATCATGTAGGTGGGGAATTCCTACAGCTAAAATAAAAAAATCCATTTATGATTGAAGACTACCAAATGTTCATACCTATTTTGGACCTGAAAAAATTAGCAACACATCCATATGTAAGTTTTCGTTTCTAAAACTTCTTATCACAATTCTTTGGTTATGTGCCAATTAAACTAAAACACTGCTCAATATGGACATGCTTCAGATATTTGCACCTGTTTGCTATTCGAAGCATTGGTGGTTATGGGTGGCTGATGTTAGAAAGAAAAAAATTTTTGTCCTTAACCCATATCATAAGACGTGTCCCTCTGAACCCAGAATGAAGCTAAATAAATTTGTTGTAAGTTGATTATGTTTTTTGTGTTTTAATATTTGGGTGTATTTCTGTTCAAAATAAGGTGTAGTTTGTGATCCTTTGTTTTTTATTTTTAGGGGTATGTCATTTCCAGAATAAGGGTATATGCCGGGGGGAACCTCTCAAGAAAACCGATCATGAAATTGAACCGCCATACATTGACATTTCAGGCCAAAAAACAAGGTATAAATCTTTCACTTTGAAAATTGTGTTTTCTCTTGCTGTCCTATTTTAATTTACTAATTTATTTTTGGTTTTCAGCTATGATTGTGTTGTTTATGTAATGAAATGGCTTGAAATAATCCAGCTTCAAAACATTAAAAGGGGGAAGTATGAGTGGGACAATTGGACTCAGGTAATTGTGTTTAAAACTATATAACTCTATATTAGTTTACTAATTTAATAGAGTTGATTAAAAGAATATTCTTTTAAACTGTAGGCATAGGTGGACCACTTTAGAGTAGAATTTGCTTCTCGGATTCTGTTTCATGAAATGAATCGAGACAGAGATACAGCCATTAGGGGAAGTGAAGCAGTGAGATTGTCCAAGCCATCTGCAGTGTTGTTGAGTCCATATTGTCAATAGATTCATATGATATTGACAGTGATTAATTTCAATGTTATGTAGTCTTGAAATAGTTTGAACACTTCGTGTAAATTACAGTTTTGTGAATATTTAATCCAGTTTTATTATAAATTTTTTTTGCATAAATAAACTGTCTGTGCTGTATTTAAAAGCTAAAAATTACAGGTTCAAAAAAATAAAGGATAACAACACCAAACATACTGATATGCCCAATTACTTTAATAATACATCCAAATATAACCGGTATACACCCAAAATGAGTCCTTACATATTTCAATTGAAAAACCAACAAAGAGGTACGGGAAACCAGAAATTTAAATTGTTAACCTCTTTAGGATTTGATTGTATATATAGTAAATTTAAAAAAAAACAAATACAAACAAAACACTAATTGCTAATATAAACAGTAGCATCTGAAAAAAAAAAGGAAAATGTCAAACATAAGAGAATTCAGAAATACACCCAAAAAATAGAGCATTACACCGAAATACTGTCACTATACATCCAAAAACCTATCTCCTGCTACTGGATCCCTGAATTGATAATTCATAACATGTCCGTTGTAACACCCTAATTAGCCTAAGCTTTACCTCGCATCGAAAAGGAAAGGTTAATCAGAGATTATGACAATTCTAAGCTCATACATAATATATATATAGAAATAATAGTATAATCTAGAAGCCCAATGAAGGATATAGCTCAAAACCAGAATTTAAAAAGCGCAAACGTATTAACGAAGTTTCTAACTTAAAACACAATAAATATATACAGTATCATAGTATAATATCATAAGAATCTAGCCACGGCTCGCGGAGTTTAATCCGGCTAGCCATATATAGACCTGACATGGAACCAGACAGTAAAAAAATAGCTTATACGAGTTTTGTTATCTCAAATACAAGCCTCTAGACAAAACAAAATACAAAAGTGAGAGATGTATAAACAAAATAAACAAAAGACTCCAAAAAGATATCCGGATCCTCCACTGTTGTCACCATCCAAGCAACTCACCGAGGTGGGTTGTGACCTGCATCTAAAAAATACAACAGAAATATGGTATGAGAACCAGAGGTTCTCAGTATGGTAACAGTGCCCAGTGATGTAGGATATAAGACCTCAGGATGCCAGAGACAATCCTAAGCTCCATATCCATCACAAGATCTCATCTTAAGGCATACTAAAAACATAAAGCATATATATATATATATATCTTATCACAAATAAATAGGGTACTCTATCTTAGGGGATTTCTATTCTAACCAAACACCGCTGTCCCACAGCCTTCTCCAACCTATCCTCCATGCGATCCCATCGCCACCACCTTCCGAACCTCCTCAATCCCAGTAGAAATTATAATTATATACAATGCAAGTAATTCACAAGTAGAAGCATATAATATAAGTAGTTCGAGTAAGCAAGTAGGCATGTTATTCAATTAGGCATACAATTATAAGTCGGCAAAGCAGACAAACAGATAGAAAATGCACATGATGAATGCCTCTCCTACTGACTGTGATATCACATTGTCGGTTCAACTGGCAACTCGACACATCTCCATGGAGATGTCGCCCTTTGGAATAATCAATGGGAACCCCTGAGATATAGTGCTTGGATCACTGTCCAGGGTTTTACGCCTGCACGCTCTATTGATCCGTAGGGATGCGAGCGGGAAACTCTTGCCTCAGACCTCACATCTCAACACAAGCGGGATTTAACCACCGTCCTTACGCCACCGTCGCTACCTCAACAGGCGGGATCCAACCGCCGTCCCTACCGGGCGCATAACATCTCATAATCTCAACATAAAACAGTAGTTCAGTGGTTTCTTGCAGAAAACATTTTCAACACATCAATGAAGCATCATTGCATATTCAAGTCCTCGACTCATCTCAACCACTGTCCAATCAACATTTCCATTCTGAGTCCTTGACTCAGCTCAACTACTGTCAATTCACTTTTCATTTCTGAACTCAATAGTTCATCAGTTCTCATCTAATATATCAATCATCCTTCACATTCCATCAAACCATCCTCAATACACCCGAAACCTAATCCTCCGTTTTCTAATTTTTCATAAAAATCATCAACTAAAACCCGTAGGTTATTTCCCATGTTCTCATGCTCAAAATCAAGTCCAAAAGTCTTAAAATGGTGTTATAGAAGCTTACAATCTTGTTGGAAAGGTGAAATAGTTGAAAACAAAGTTAAAATTTGAGAAACATGGGTGTGCGCACACACGCCCAGAAGAAGTTTTAAAAAGTGTGCGTACGCACAGGTACCAAAATTCATAATGTCTGTTCGCTCGCACAACCTGTGCTAGTGCCCTCAACAGACTGGCCTTCCCAACGTGTGCATGCGCACAGGGCTGTGCGTACGCACAGGTTGCAATTCCTCATTAGGTATGTGCGCGCACAAGCTGTGAACAGACTGCCTGCCTCTACGTGTGCGTACGCACAACAGATTAAAATTTTTGCAGAGGTGTGCGTGCGTACATACCAGAAATCACAAAATTCTGCAACTTTGCAGAATTTCAGATTTTTACACCAATCTTTGAATGGTCATAACTTCCTCTACAAAATTCCAAATTTTACAAATTTTATATCGATTCGAAGAGTTTTCAATAAAATTTAATTCTAAATAACTTTCAATCAATTTTGAAAACCGAGGAAAAAATTATGATTAGACAAAGTTCACCAAAATTTTCTTTTTACCAAAATTCACAATTTCCACAATTTCTTGTAAAACATGTAACACCCTACCATACAGAGTCTTATGCTTAAGTCATAATTCAGAGATGGCAAGGTATTACGACCTCTAAAACAAAAATTTAGTACGTATAGTAGTATGAATAATTGATTATAACTAGGAGCCTTTGTAGAAAAAGGGGTAAACAAAAACCGTAACTCGAACGCGCAACACTCCGATCGATAACGTAACGAGCAAAGGATAAGCTAACGCAAGATCATATATATAAAGAGTGTCAAAAACGGGAATATCAAGACTCAAAATCCGGCTGCGAAGATAACCGGTCCGAGCATAATAATATATACATATAATAAAATAAGGAAACCCCAAAGGAAACCCAAAGGGACACAAATACATACAACCTATTCTCCAAAATCCCCTCTAGAAGGAGTCATCACAGTTTGTATTATTTAATGGAGATAAAAGTATCTAAACAAGATATATAAACCAAAACAGAGTCCCAAGAACAAAGGATCTTCGCTAACCCAGAAGTCTCCAGCATGCCTCAACGAGAAGCCTCGCGTCCTGCATCTGAAAACCACAAAATCCGCATGGGTGAGAACCAGAGGTCCCCAGCACGGTAACAGCTTCCACATATATAATACATAATAATAGAGGAAAGCCAAAGGCAATCCTAGAACTTCCTCCAGATAATATCAAAGCTTATAAACAAGCTAAACCGTAAGTGGCAACTGACTAAAGATTCTTCAGTCTAACTAATACTTCCCTTTCCAATTCCTTCAGACCTCCCAACCACCAGCAGGAGTATAATATAGCAAACACAGTTATATCAGACAAGAGATTTACAAATAGGAACAGATAAGGCATTTAGGCAATTAGCAAGTAATATGCAGTCAAATAGGCAATCTCAAACAATTCATGTAGTATGCTTATGATGCATGCCTGTCCCTAGTGGCTGATGATATCATCTGTCGGTTATAGAGCCAACCCGACAAGTCCTGGTAGCTAACCATTGGACTGTCCCTCTGTCGCGCATCCCCAACTCGAGTTATACTCGTTATAAACTTGATCATAAACATGATCCATATCCATCACCCTCACTGGTGAATATTTCGGGGGCGAGCTCATCCGGGTCTTTCACAGTGCCCGGCCACACTTACGACATAGGGTCAACAGAGTCTCGAGCCTCCACCTGGAGCACGTGGTGGCTAGCCACTGCTTCCTCCCAGGGATCTCGTGCCTCTGATAGTGGAAGTGCAAATCTCAATTATCAATAATTCAGCATAAGCATGCATGAATTCTCATCCATGGATCAACATCCATATCAGCCATCCGGCTCACGGTTCAGTCCAGAACCAGCCAATATTCATATTATACACAGCCTTTCCGGCTCACGGTTAAATCCATAACCAACCGTTTCATTAGCAATTACAGCCTTTCGGCCCATGGCTTAACAAGCACTTCCACCACCATCCTCCGCATCTCACATAATCATCTTGATCCTCATTGATCATTCATTTTTCCCTTGCTTCACTCGCAAGTTACCTCATTCACTAGCCCCTTTTTAATAGCTAGGCATGTCATAATGATTTAAGACATAAATGGTGAGATCGGAGGCTTAGAAGTATGAGATTTGGCTTTTAAAACTCAAAAATCAACTTTGGGATGAAAACAGGGCCACGCGTACGCGCACTCCACGCGCACGTGTGGATGGCCTCAAAAACTCATCGACGCGCAAGCGTCATGCACGCTAACGCGTGGATTAAAGATTTGCCAATCGACGCGCACGCGCCAACCACGCGTACGCGCGGGTGTCCTCGTGCCCCAGGCACAACACTGGCACAGTTCTGGCATAACTCTCTGGAAAATGGCTGGGCATTGGGTGCAGCACAATCGGCGCGCCCGCGCACATCACGCGCACGCGTGGATGGCGCTTTCTGGAAGATCGGCGCGTACGCGCCAGGTGCGCCCACGCGCAAGGGGGTCATTCTGCTAAAAATTTTCTAAGTTAAAAGCTGCAGAATTCACAGATTTAAACCCCAATCTTCCAACGGACATAACTTCCTCATTTTAAATCGTTTTTCACCCGTTCTTTGAACGGTATGGACATCCCGAATCCAATTTCATTTCTAAACAGATTTGGTACAAAACGGAGATCCGTAGTCCAAGTTATGTCCCGCCAAAGTGTGCCCAAAAATCATATTTTCATACAAAACCACAAAGTGCCAATTTCAAAACAAGCCATTTCCAACTCTTTTCAAAACCAATCAAAACATGCCAAGTTCATCCCTTTTCTTTGAAATCAATCAAAATATATCAAATTCAACATCAAGCCTCCTCAACTCACACATTGACACATTACCACAAATTACCAAAATCACTATCTCATCATTTTACCCCACTTCACCCAAGTGGCTCAAACTCAAACACATTGACATATCATATACTATTCCTCATGCCAATTCTCAACAATACCAATTCCAATAAATTATTATTGTACACAATCAACATCATACTCACCATCAACATGGTTCAACCCACAATTCAACCATAACCAATCATAAGCATATATCACAACATGCATATTTCTTATACATCATACCACCAAGGCATCAATAATCATCATCACATATATGACCACATCATATATCTCAATCATTCAACAACATCAACAATTCAATGCCTATCTTAGGGCCTCTAGCCTAAGTATTTCCTACCACATTACATATTAGATACGGGAAACCGAAACCATACCTTAGCCGAATTTCCCAAGCTCCACCGGAGCACTTCCAAATCACTTATCCACAAGCTCTCAAGGCCTCAACACCTCCAAGAACAGATTTTTCACCACCAAACCCTTTTCAAGCTTTTCAAAATCACCAATCAAGCTCCAATATTCACATATACACAACCTAAGCCACAATCATCATACCCATACACAACATCTCAAAACCCAAACATCATAGAACAACAAAATCACACTAGGGTTGAGAATCTTACCACACCCAAGGTCCAAGGAGACAAGATTAACCTTCTCCTTCAAGAGAGTTGGGTCCTATAACATCAAAGAACCCAAAATCTCAACATTTTACCCATGAAACTCGAAAATAAGGGCTGGAATTTCGAACAGAAACACGTGACTTACCTCAAGATTAGTTGTATGGGTTTTGTAGAGCTCTCCGCGGTGAACGCGTGGCCGCAAACGGAGCGGCAATCGGAGCTCTAGATCAAAAGTTATGGTGGTTTGAAGATCAAGTGAGAGAAAGAACTTGAGAGAGTGTTCTTCCTCCCCTCTCTTCAATTTCAGCGTGTTTGAGTGTGTTGTGAGGAGAGAGAGTGCTGAAAACTAGGGTTTTGGTTTAGTTATGTTGGGCCAAGGGCCCACTTTGGGTCCGGTTGGCCCGGTTTGGCCCGTTCGGTCCAATCTTGGTCCGAATTCTATAAAATTGGTACCGAAATTCTCGTCTCAATTTTCTTTATCATATTAAGCCATAAAAATATCATTTTTGGCTTTCTAGAATAAATTCTCATATATGGGTTAATTAGCCGTTAATTAACCGGGTCTTACATTCTACCCACCTAATTGGGAATTTTGCCCACAAAATTCAAATTCAAATTCAATTACCTGAGAATAAGTGCGGATAATCCGTTCGCATCTCCGACTCAAGTTCCCAAGTGTGTTCCTCAACACCGCCTCGACTCCAAGCCACTTTGACTAATGAAACCTCTTTTCCACGCAACCGTTTGATACTAGTATCATCAATTCTGACTGGAGCCACTGGAAGCGTCAAATCTTCTCTTAACTGAACCGATTCGGGTTCTAACACATGGCTAGCATCAGGAGTGTACTTTCGAAGCTGCGACACGTGAAATACGTCGTGCAGGTTTGAAAGATGGGGTGGTAAAGCCACCCGATACGCCACTGGCCCAATCCTCTCCAAGATCTGAAATGGACCAATGTATCGAGGATTCAACTTCTTTGCTTTAATCGCTCTACCTACTCCTGTGGTCGGAGTAACTTTCAGGAAAACATGATCTCCTGCCTCAAATTCTAAGGGCTTCCGCCTTTGATCGGCGTAACTCTTTTGACGACTCTGCGCCGTAAGCATCCTATCTCGGATCTTCTTGACTTGTTCAGTGGTCTCAGCTATCATTTCCGGCCCCAACAAGCCTTTCTCTCCAGCTTCATACCAACATAGTGGAGATTGACATTTTCTCCCATACAAAGCCTCATACGGAGCCATTCCGATGCTCGCATGGTAACTATTATTGTATGCAAACTCTACTAACGGCATATACCGATCCCAACTCGCCGGTTGGTCCAAAACACAAGCTCTCAACATATCCTCTAGTGTTTGGATCGTCCTCTCGGATTGACCATCTGTTTGAGGATGGTACGCTGTACTCAAGCTTAATCGAGTTCCAAAAGCTTTGTGAAATGCACCCCAGAACCTCGAAGTGAAACGAGGATCTCTATCAGAGATTATAGTAGCAGGTACACCATGGAGTCTCACAATCTCCTTTATGTATAACCGAGCTAGCTCCTCAAGGGTGTAAGTCATCCGAACGGGTAAAAAGTGAGCTGACTTCGTCAGTCGGTCCACGATCACCCAGATAGCATCAAAACCAGTCCTAGTCCTTGGCAATCCCGACATAAAGTCCATTGCAATACTTTCCCACTTCCATTGCGGAACCTCTAAGGGTTGCAACATCCCGGAAGGTCTTTGATGTTCAATCTTTACCTTTTGACAAGTTAAGCACTTTGAAACATATTCCGCCACATCATTCTTCATACCCGGCCACCAAAACATCGCCTTTAAATCATGGTACATCTTAGTACTTCCCGGGTGAATGGAGAATCCGCTTTTGTGTGCCTCCTTTAAGATATCTTGCCTCAAAGTGCCAACATCCGGCACAATGACCCTACCCTTGAATCTCCATAACCCATCTTTTTCTTCTGACACTCTCCACTGTTTTCCTTGCTCGATAGCCGGTAACACCTTCCATAACGCTTCATCATTTTCATGAGCCTTTAGGAGTTCGGACTTAAAGTCACTCGAGATTTCTAATCGGCTCAAACACAAGGTTCCAGATACTTCTCGAGCACCAATTTTTAGACTCTCGAATCCCTTGAGCAACTTCTCCTCTTGAAGCATCATCCAAGACGCATATAACGACTTTCGACTTAACGCATCCGCCACTATATTCGCCTTTCCAGGATGGTAATTTAACTCAAAGTCGTAGTCCTTCAACAATTCCATCCACCTTCTCTGCCTCATATTAAGCTATTTCTGATCAAAGAGATACTTCAAGCTCTTATGATCAGAGAAAACTTGGAACTTAACCCCATAGAGATAATGCCTCCACACCTTCAAGGCAAACACAACCGCAGCGAGTTCCAAATCGTGCGTAGGGTAACTAACTTCATGAGGTCTCAACTGTCGTGAGGCATACGCCACCACATTATGGTGCTGCATCAGCACGCACCCTAGGCCCTTTAACGATGCATCACAGTACACCTCAAAAGGCTCGTTCGGCTCAGGTAACACTAACACAGGTGCAGTGGTCAACTTTTTCTTCAATGTCTGAAAGCTCTCCTCGCACTCAGGGGTCCAAACAAACGGAGTGTCTTTGCGAGTTAACTTTGTCAACGGCAAAGCTAATTGCGAAAAGCCTTTGATGAACCTTCGGTAATAGCCAGCTAAACCCAGAAAACTCCTTATCTCAGTTACTGTGGTTGGTTGCTTCCAATCCATCACAGCTTCTACCTTGGTTGGATCTACGGCTATTCCCTTCTTACTCACCACGTGACCCAAAAACTTCACCTTATCCTTCCAAAACTCACACTTAGACAGTTTCGCATAGAGTTTCTTCTCCTTTAGAATCTGCAACACGGTCCTCAGGTGTTCCGCATGCTCTTCTTCAGTCTTGGAGTAAATCAGTATGTCGTCAATGAAGACAACAACGAATTTATCTAAAAACGGACGGAATACTCTATTCATGTAATCCATGAATACTGCAGGAGCGTTCGTCAACCCAAAGGACATTACAGTGTACTTGTAATGACCATAACGAGTCCTGAAAGCGGTCTTAGGGATATCCTCACCCCTCACCCTTATCTGGTGATAACCGGATCGCAAATCAATCTTAGAGAAAACCCCAGCTCCTTGTAACTGATCCATGAGATCATCAATCCTCGGCAATGGGTACTTATTCTTTATGGTGACCTTGTTCAGCTGCCTGTAATCCACACAGAGTCGCATACTTCCATCTTTCTTCTTTACCAGTAACACTGGAGCTCCCCACGGGGAAACACTTGGTCGGATAAAGTTCTTACCCAACAATTTCTCTAACTGAGACTTTAGCTCGGCCATCTCTAACGGTGACATCCTATAAGGAGCACTTGAGATTGGTCCCGCCCCAGGCACCAATTCAATAGCAAACTCGACCTCTCGGTTAGGTGGAAATTCCTCAATATCATCGGGAAACACTTCCGGAAACTCACACACTACCGGAATCTGATCCAACCCTTGATCATCACCCGAAACACCCGCGGTTAACAACAGGATACCCTGACATTCGGTTCCAGAACAGTTCACCATCATTGAATTCAAGTAATAATTATTCACCACAACCGGCCCTTCTGTATCCTCCGGCATAAAGTACACCGACTTGGTAGAACAATCAAGCAGGACATGGTTTTCGGATAACCAGTCCAATCCCAAGATAAGATCAAGACCGATCATCGGTAAGCAGATTAGATTATGGACAAAATCACGCTGCTTGAACCTAAACGAAACTTTCGGGCATCCTAGTCTAGTTACCATAGCTTCATGGGTAGCATTATACACTTTTAAGTCATAACCTAAGGTTACGATCTTCAACCCTAACTCATGGGCTTTCTCAAATGCAACGAATGAATGCGATGCTCCCGAATCAAATAAAGCATTTAAAGTTTGACCAGCCATTTCACAGTTACCTCGAATAAGTGTCTCGGATCCCTCTGCACCCACAGCTGAGGTGGTGAACACCCGACCCGTCTGTTGTGCTTTCCCAGCACCTTGCTTTTGCTTCTCTGGACAACTTGCGGCTTTATGCCCCGCCTTTCCGCAATTGTAGCACAAACCCCATCCGGCCTTGCATGGTACTCCCGGATGGTGACTCCCACACCTAGTACAAGCTTGTTCATTCTGAGGTTGCTTCCCAAACTTCTTCCCTTGGAAATTGTTGTTGTTGTTGGGCCTCCTGAAAGAGCTTCCCCTCTTGAAAGACAGACCTCTAGGTGCAAAGCCCTTCCCTCGGTTCTGTGGAAATGAACCTTTGTGACTCCCTTTCTCAGCGGTTGCCCTTTTCACACACTCCTCAGCAACCCTACACTTGTTCACTAATTCGGAGAAAGTCCTAATCTCCATTGGTCCTACTGAACTGAAGATATCACTCCGGAGTCCTCCTTCATACTTAACACACTTCCATTTCTCATATTCCACCGGAGTCCCTTGGCACATACGAGAGAACCTGAACAGCTCCTCAAACTTGTCAGTATACTCTGATATGGACATAGTACCCTGCTTCAGCTGTAACAATTCAAGTTCCTTAGCCGTCCTAGCAGAAGTCGGAAAGTACTTCTTATAGAACTCTTCTTGAAAGACATTCCAGGTGATATAGTCATCACCCTGCTGCAGAAGACGTCGGATGCCTTGCCACCAATGCGACGCTTCACCGGTGAGCATATAAGTGGCAAACTCGACACGCTGTCCTTCAGGTACCACTTGTGCTTGTAATGCTCGCTCTATAGCCTGAAACCATGTATCAGCCTCAGTCGGGCTAGTAGTTCCCTTGAACTTAGGCGATTAACCTTCAAAAAGTTTGCCAAGGTCATCGGACCCTGAACTCCACCTCCATCATTACCATGGTTGTTCATCTGTTGACCAAGAGCCTCAGCAGTGGCTTGCATAGCAGCAGCCATGTTCTCCAACGCAGCCATAAAGTTCACCGGGTCATTAGGGTTATTCTCCGGTGCACGAGCATTCGTACGACCTCTCGCACTACCTCTACCGCGTCCACGAGGCGCCATCTGGTTCCTATACACACCCAACAATCGATATTAAGTTGATCAGTCTCAATATCGGAAGTCTAGTGCTTCAAAGTCCCAAATGCATGCTCATGAACGTTTATGCCAATTATATCAAGCAGATATACTAATAGCACATAACACACACAGAGAGAATGCACAGAAGCATAGTCAGTCCATCCCTCAGGCTCTATAGGAACGAACTGCTCTGATACCATAATGTAACACCCTACCATACAGAGTCTTATGCTTAAGTCATAATTCAGAGATGGCAAGGTATTACGACCTCTAAAACAAAAATTTAGTACGTATAGTAGTATGAATAATTGATTATAACTAGGAGCCTTTGTAGAAAAAGGGGTAAACAAAAACCGTAACTCGAACGCGCAACACTCCGATCGATAACGTAACGAGCAAAGGATAAGCTAACGCAAGATCATATATATAAAGAGTGTCAAAAACGGGAATATCAAGACTCAAAATCCGGCTGCGAAGATAACCGGTCCGAGCATAATAATATATACATATAATAAAATAAGGAAACCCCAAAGGAAACCCAAAGGGAACAAATACATACAACCTATTCTCCAAAATCCCCTCTAGAAGGAGTCATCACAGTTTGTATTATTTAATGGAGATAAAAGTATCTAAACAAGATATATAAACCAAAACAGAGTCCCAAGAACAAAGGATCTTCGCTAACCAGAAGTCTCCAGCATGCCTCAACGAGAAGCCTCGCGTCCTGCATCTGAAAACCACAAAATCCGCATGGGTGAGAACCAGAGGTCCCCAGCACGATAACAGCTTCCACATATATAATACATAATAATAGAGGAAAGCCAAAGGCAATCCTAGAACTTCCTCCAGATAATATCAAAGCTTATAAACAAGCTAAACCGTAAAGTGGCAACTGACTAAAGATTCTTCAGTCTAACTAATACTTCCCTTTCCAATTCCTTCAGACCTCCCAACCACCAGCAGGAGTATATATAGCAAACACAGTTATATCAGACAAGAGATTTACAAATAGGAACAGATAAGGCATTTAGGCAATTAGCAAGTAATATGCAGTCAAATAGGCAATCTCAAACAATTCATGTAGTATGCTATGATGCATGCCTGTCCCTAGTGGCTGATGATATCATCTGTCGGTTATAGAGCCAACCCGACAAGTCCTGGTAGCTAACCATTGGACTGTCCCTCTGTCGCGCATCCCCAACTCGAGTTATACTCGTTATAAACTTGATCATAAACATGATCCATATCCATCACCCTCACTGGTGAATATTTCGGGGGCGAGCTCATCCGGGTCTTTCACAGTGCCCGGCCACACTTACGACATAGGGTCAACAGAGTCTCGAGCCTCCACCTGGAGCACGTGGTGGCTAGCCACTGCTTCCTCCCAGGGATCTCGTGCCTCTGATAGTGGAAGTGCAAATCTCAATTATCAATAATTCAGCATAAGCATGCATGAATTCTCATCCATGGATCAACATCCATATCAGCCATCCGGCTCACGGTTCAGTCCAGAACCAGCCAATATTCATATTATACACAGCCTTTCCGGCTCACGGTTAAATCCATAACCAACCGTTTCATTAGCAATTACAGCCTTTCGGCCCATGGCTTAACAAGCACTTCCACCACCATCCTCCGCATCTCACATAATCATCTTGATCCTCATTGATCATTCATTTTTCCCTTGCTTCACTCGCAAGTTACCTCATTCACTAGCCCCTTTTTAATAGCTAGGCATGTCATAATGATTTAAGACATAAATGGTGAGATCGGAGGCTTAGAAGTATGAGATTTGGCTTTTAAAACTCAAAAATCAACTTTGGGATGAAAACAGGGCCACGCGTACGCGCACTCCACGCGCACGTGTGGATGGCCTCAAAAACTCATCGACGCGCAAGCGTCATGCACGCTAACGCGTGGATTAAAGATTTGCCAATCGACGCGCACGCGCCAACCACGCGTACGCGCGGGTGTCTCGTGCCCCAGCACAACACTGGCACAGTTCTGGCATAACTCTCTGGAAAATGGCTGGGCATTGGGTGCAGCACAATCGGCGCGCCCGCGCACATCACGCGCACGCGTGGATGGCGCTTTCTGGAAGATCGGCGCGTACGCGCCAGGTGCGCCCACGCGCAAGGGGTCATTCTGCTAAAAATTTTCTAAGTTAAAAGCTGCAGAATTCACAGATTTAAACCCCAATCTTCCAACGGACATAACTTCCTCATTTTAAATCGTTTTTCACCCGTTCTTTGAACGGTATGGACATCCCGGATCCAATTTCATTTCTAAACAGATTTGGTACAAAACGGAGATCCGTAGTCCAAGTTATGTCCCGCCAAAGTGTGCCCAAAAATCATATTTTCATACAAAACCACAAAGTGCCAATTTCAAAACAAGCCATTTCCAACTCTTTTCAAAACCAATCAAAACATGCCAGTTCATCCCTTTTCTTTGAAATCAATCAAAATATATCAAATTCAACATCAAGCCTCCTCAACTCACACATTGACACATTACCACAAATTACCAAAATCACTATCTCATCATTTTACCCCACTTCACCCAAGTGGCTCAAACTCAAACACATTGACATATCATATACTATTCCTCATGCCAATTCTCAACAATACCAATTCCAATAAATTATTATTGTACACAATCAACATCATACTCACCATCAACATGGTTCAACCCACAATTCAACCATAACCAATCATAAGCATATATCACAACATGCATATTTCTATACATCATACCACAAGGCTCAATAATCATCATCACATATATGACCACATCATATATCTCAATCATTCAACAACATCAACAATTCAATGCCTATCTTAGGCCTCTAGCCTAAGTATTTCCTACCACATTACATATTAGATACGGGAAACCGAAACCATACCTTAGCCGAATTTTCCCAAGCTCCACCGGAGCACTTCCAAATCACTTATCCACAAGCTCTCAAGGCCTCAACACCTCCAAGAACAGATTTTTCACCACCAAACCCTTTTCAAGCTTTTCAAATCACCAATCAAGCTCCAATATTCACATATACACAACCTAAGCCACAATCATCATACCCATACACAACATCTCAAAACCCAAACATCATAGAACAACAAAATCACACTAGGGTTGAGAATCTTACCACACCCAAGGTCCAAGGAGACAAGATTAACCTTCTCCTTCAAGAGAGTTGGGTCCTATAACATCAAAGAACCCAAAATCTCAACATTTTACCCATGAAACTCGAAAATAAGGGCTGGAATTTCGAACAGAAACACGTGACTTACCTCAAGATTAGTTGTATGGGTTTTGTAGAGCTCTCCGCGGTGAACGCGTGGCCGCAAACGGAGCGGCAATCGGAGCTCTAGATCAAAAGTTATGGTGGTTTGAAGATCAAGTGAGAGAAAGAACTTGAGAGAGTGTTCTTCCTCCCCTCTCTTCAATTTCAGCGTGTTTGAGTGTGTTGTGAGGAGAGAGAGTGCTGAAAACTAGGGTTTTGGTTTAGTTATGTTGGGCCAAGGGCCCACTTTGGGTCCGGTTGGCCCGGTTTGGCCCGTTCGGTCCAATCTTGGTCCGAATTCTATAAAATTGGTACCGAAATTCTCGTCTCAATTTCCTTTATCATATTAAGCCATAAAAATATCATTTTTGGCTTTCTAGAATAAATTCTCATATATGGGTTAATTAGCCGTTAATTAACCGGGTCTTACATTCTACCCACCTAATTGGGAATTTTGCCCACAAAATTCAAATTCAAATTCAATTACTTGAGAATAAGTGCGGATAATCCGTTCGCATCTCCGACTCAAGTTCCCAAGTGTGTTCCTCAACACCGCCTCGACTCCAAGCCACTTTGACTAATGAAACCTCTTTTCCACGCAACCGTTTGATACTAGTATCATCAATTCTGACTGGAGCCACTGGAAGCGTCAAATCTTCTCTTAACTGAACCGATTCGGGTTCTAACACATGGCTAGCATCAGGAGTGTACTTTCGAAGCTGCGACACGTGAAATACGTCGTGCAGGTTTGAAAGATGGGGTGGTAAAGCCACCCGATACGCCACTGGCCCAATCCTCTCCAAGTCTGAAATGGACCAATGTATCGAGGATTCAACTTCTTTGCTTTAATCGCTCTACCTACTCCTGTGGTCGGAGTAACTTTCAGGAAAACATGATCTCCTGCCTCAAATTCTAAGGGCTTCCGCCTTTGATCGGCGTAACTCTTTTGACGACTCTGCGCCGTAAGCATCCTATCTCGGATCTTCTTGACTTGTTCAGTGGTCTCAGCTATCATTTCCGGCCCCAACAAGCCTTTCTCTCCAGCTTCATACCAACATAGTGGAGATTGACATTTTCTCCCATACAAAGCCTCATACGGAGCCATTCCGATGCTCGCATGGTAACTATTATTGTATGCAAACTCTACTAACGGCATATACCGATCCCAACTCGCCGGTTGGTCCAAAACACAAGCTCTCAACATATCCTCTAGTGTTTGGATCGTCCTCTCGGATTGACCATCTGTTTGAGGATGGTACGCTGTACTCAAGCTTAATCGAGTTCCAAAAGCTTTCTGAAATGCACCCCAGAACCTCGAAGTGAAACGAGGATCTCTATCAGAGATTATAGTAGCAGGTACACCATGGAGTCTCACAATCTCCTTTATGTATAACCGAGCTAGCTCCTCAAGGGTGTAAGTCATCCGAACGGGTAAAAAGTGAGCTGACTTCGTCAGTCGGTCCAGATCACCCAGATAGCATCAAAACCAGTCCTAGTCCTTGGCAATCCCGACACAAAGTCCATTGCAATACTTTCCCACTTCCATTGCGGAACCTCTAAGGGTTGCAACATCCCGGAAGGTCTTTGATGTTCAATCTTTACCTTTTGACAAGTTAAGCACTTTGAAACATATTCCGCCACATCATTCTTCATACCCGGCCACCAAAACATCGCCTTTAAATCATGGTACATCTTAGTACTTCCCGGGTGAATGGAGAATCCGCTTTTTGTGCCTCCTTTAAGATATCTTGCCTCAAAGTGCCAACATCCGGCACCATGACCTACCCTTGAATCTCCATAACCCATCTTTTCTTCTGACACTCTCCACTGTTTTCCTTGCTCGATAGCCGGTAACACCTTCCATAACGCTTCATCATTTTCATGAGCCTTTAGGAGTTCGGACTTAAAGTCACTCGAGATTTCTAATCGGCTCAAACACAAGGTTCCAGATACTTCTCGAGCACCAATTTTTAGACTCTCGAATCCCTTGAGCAACTTCTCCTCTTGAAGCATCATCCAAGACGCATATAACGACTTTCGACTTAACGCATCCGCCACTATATTCGCCTTTCCAGGATGGTAATTTAACTCAAAGTCGTAGTCCTTCAACAATTCCATCCACCTTCTCTGCCTCATATTAAGCTTTTCTGATCAAAGAGATACTTCAAGCTCTTATGATCAGAGAAAACTTGGAACTTAACCCCATAGAGATAATGCCTCCACACCTTCAAGGCAAACACAACCGCAGCGAGTTCCAAATCGTGCGTAGGGTAACTAACTTCATGAGGTCTCAACTGTCGTGAGGCATACGCCACCACATTATGGTGCTGCATCAGCACGCACCCTAGGCCCTTTAACGATGCATCACAGTACACCTCAAAAGGCTCGTTCGGCTCAGGTAACACTAACACAGGTGCAGTGGTCAACTTTTTCTTCAATGTCTGAAAGCTCTCCTCGCACTCAGGAGTCCAAACAAACGGAGTGTCTTTGCGAGTTAACTTTGTCAACGGCAAAGCTAATTGCGAAAAGCCTTTGATGAACCTTCGGTAATAGCCAGCTAAACCCAGAAAACTCCTTATCTCAGTTACTGTGGTTGGTTGCTTCCAATCCATCACAGCTTCTACCTTGGTTGGATCTACGGCTATTCCCTTCTTACTCACCACGTGACCCAAAAACTTCACCTTATCCTTCCAAAACTCACACTTAGACAGTTTCGCATAGAGTTTCTTCTCCTTTAGAATCTGCAACACGGTCCTCAGGTGTTCCGCATGCTCTTTTCAGTCTTGGAGTAAATCAGTATGTCGTCAATGAAGACAACAATGAATTTATCCAAAAACGGACGGAATACTCTATTCATGTAATCCATGAATACTGCAGGAGCGTTCGTCAACCCAAAGGACATTACAGTGTACTCGTAATGACCATAACGAGTCCTGAAAGCGGTCTTAGGGATATCCTCACCCCTCACCCTTATCTGGTGATAACCGGATCGCAAATCAATCTTAGAGAAAACCCCAGCTCCTTGTAACTGATCCATGAGATCATCAATCCTCGGCAATGGGTACTTATTCTTTATGGTGACCTTGTTCAGCTGCCTGTAATCCACACAGAGTCGCATACTTCCATCTTTCTTCTTTACCAGTAACACTGGAGCTCCCCACGGGGAAACACTTGGTCGGATAAAGTTCTTACCCAACAATTCCTCTAACTGAGACTTTAGCTCGGCCATCTCTAACGGTGACATCCTATAAGGAGCACTTGAGATTGGTCCCGCCCCAGGCACCAATTCAATAGCAAACTCGACCTCTCGGTTAGGTGGAAATTCCTCAATATCATCGGGAAACACTTCCGGAAACTCACACACTACCGGAATCTGATCCAACCTTTGATCATCACCCGAAACACCCGCGGTTAACAACAGGATACCCTGACATTCGGTTCCAGAACAGTTCACCATCATTGAATTCAAGTAATAATTATTCACCACAACCGGCCCTTCTGTATCCTCCGGCATAAAGTACACCGACTTGGTAGAACAATCAAGCAGGACATGGTTTTCGGATAACCAGTCCAATCCCAAGATAAGATCAAGACCGATCATCGGTAAGCAGATTAGATTATGGACAAAATCACGCTGCTTGAACCTAAACGAAACTTTCGGGCATCCTAGTCTAGTTACCATAGCTTCATGGGTAGCATTATACACTTTTAAGTCATAACCTAAGGTTACGATCTTCAACCCTAACTCATGGGCTTTCTCAAATGCAACGAATGAATGCGATGCTCCCGAATCAAATAAAGCATTTAAAGTTTGACCAGCCATTTCACAGTTACCTCGAATGAGTGTCTCGGATCCCTCTGCACCCACAGCTGAGGTGGTGAACACCCGACCCGTCTGTTGTGCTTTCCCAGCACCTTGCTTTTGCTTCTCTGGACAACTTGCGGCTTTATGCCCCGCCTTTCCGCAATTGTAGCACAAACCCCATCCGGCCTTGCATGGTACTCCCGGATGGTGACTCCCACACCTAGTACAAGCTTGTTCATTCTGAGGTTGCTTCCCAAACTTCTTCCCTTGGAAATTGTTGTTGTTGTTGGGCCTCCTGAAAGAGCTCCCCCTCTTGAAAGACGGACCTCTAGGTGCAAAGCCCTTCCCTCGGTTCTGTGGAAATGAACCTTTGTGACTCCCTTTCTCAGCGGTTGCCCTTTTCACACACTCCTCAGCAACCCTACACTTGTTCACTAATTCGGAGAAAGTCCTAATCTCCATTGGTCCTACTGAACTGAAGATATCACTCCGGAGTCCTCCTTCATACTTAACACACTTCCATTCCTCATATTCCACCGGAGTCCCTTGGCACATACGAGAGAACCTGAACAGCTCCTCAAACTTGTCAGTATACTCTGATATGGACATAGTACCCTGCTTCAGCTGTAACAATTCAAGTTCCTTAGCCGTCCTAGCAGAAGTCGGAAAGTACTTCTTATAGAACTCTTCTTGAAAGACATTCCAGGTGATATAGTCATCACCCTGCTGCAGAAGACGTCGGATGCCTTGCCACCAATGCGATGCCTCACCGGTGAGCATATAAGTGGCAAACTCGACACGCTGTCCTTCAGGTACCACTTGTGCTTGTAATGCTCGCTCTATAGCCTGAAACCATGTATCAGCCTCAGTCGGGCTAGTAGTTCCCTTGAACTTAGACAGATTAACCTTCAAAAAGTTTGCCAAGGTCATCGGACCCTGAACTCCACCTCCATCATTACCATGGTTGTTCATCTGTTGACCAAGAGCCTCAGCAGTGGCTTGCATAGCAGCAGCCATGTTCTCCAACGCAGCCATAAAGTTCACCGGGTCATTAGGGTTATTCTCCGGTGCACGAGCATTCGTACGACCTCTCGCACTACCTCTACCGCGTCCACGAGGCGCCATCTGGTTCCTATACACACCCAACAATCGATATTAAGTTGATCAGTCTCAATATCGGAAGTCTAGTGCTTCAAAATCCCAAATGCATGCTCATGAACGTTTATGCCAATTATATCAAGCAGATATACTAATAGCACATAACACACACACAGAGAATGCACAGAAGCATAGTCAGTCCATCCCTCAGGCTCTATAGGAACGAACTGCTCTGATACCATAATGTAACACCCTACCATACAGAGTCTTATGCTTAAGTCATAATTCAGAGATGGCAAGGTATTACGACCTCTAAAACAAAAATTTAGTACGTATAGTAGTATGAATAATTGATTATAACTAGGAGCCTTTGTAGAAAAAGGGGTAAACAAAAACCGTAACTCGAACGCGCAACACTCCGATCGATAACGTAACGAGCAAAGGATAAGCTAACGTAAGATCATATATATAAAGAGTGTCAAAAACGGGAATATCAAGACTCAAAATCCGGCTGCGAAGATAACCGGTCCGAGCATAATAATATATACATATAATAAAATAAGGAAACCCCAAAGGAAACCCAAAGGGATACAAATACATACAACCTATTCTCCAAAATCCCCTCTAGAAGGAGTCATCACAGTTTGTATTATTTAATGGAGATAAAAGTATCTAAACAAGATATATAAACCAAAACAGAGTCCCAAGAACAAAGGATCTTCGCTAATCCAGAAGTCTCCAGCATGCCTCAACGAGAAGCCTCGCGTCCTGCATCTGAAAACCACAAAATCCGCATGGGTGAGAACCAGAGGTCCCCAGCACGATAACAGCTTCCACATATATAATACATAATAATAGAGGAAAGCCAAAGGCAATCCTAGAACTTCCTCCAGATAATATCAAAGCTTATAAACAAGCTAAACCATATAAGGGTATCTGACTAAAGATTCTTCAGTCTAACTAATACTTCCCTTTCCAATTCCTTCAAACCTCCCAACCACCAGCAGGAGTATATTATAGCAAACACAGTTATATCAGACAAAGAATATACAAATAGGAGCAGTTAAGACATTTAGACAATTAGCAAGTAATATGCAGTCAAATAGGCAATCTCAAACAATTCACATAGTATGCATATGATGAATGCCTGTCCCTAGTGGCTGATGATATCATCTGTCGGTTATAGAGCCAACCCGACAAGTCCTGGTAGCTAACCATTGGACTGTCCCTCTGTCGCGCATCCCCAACTCGAGTTATACTCGTTATAAACTTGATCATAAACATGATCCATATCCATCACCCTCACTGGTGAATATTTCGGGGGCGAGCTCATCCGGGTCTTTCACAGTGCCCGGCCACACTTACGACATAGGGTCAACAGAGTCTCGAGCCTCCACCTGGAGCACGTGGTGGCTAGCCACTGCTTCCTCCCAGGGATCTCGTGCCTCTGATAGTGGAAGTGCAAATCTCAATTATCAATAATTCAGCATAAGCATGCATGAATTCTCATCCATGGATCAACATCCATATCAGCCATCCGGCTCACGGTTCAGTCCAGAACCAGCCAATATTCATATTATACACAGCCTTTCCGGCTCACGGTTAAATCCATAACCAGCCGTTTCATTAGCAATTATAGCCTTTCGGCCCATGGCTTAACAAGCACTTCCACCACCATCCTCCGCATCTCACATAATCATCTTGATCCTCATTGATCATTCATTTTTCCCTTGCTTCACTCGCAAGTTACCTCATTCACTAGCCCCTTTTTAATAGCTAGGCATGTCATAATGATTTAAGACATAAATGGTGAGATCGGAGGCTTAGAAGTATGAGATTTGGCTTTTAAAACTCAAAAATCAACTTTGGGATGAAAACAGGGCCACGCGTACGTGCACTCCACGCGCACGCGTGGATGGCCTCAAAAACTCATCGACGCGCAAGCGTCATGCACGCTAACGCGTGGATTAAAGATTTGCCAATCGACGCGCACGCGCCAACCACGCGTACGCGTGGGTGTTCTCGTGCCCCAAGCACAACACTGGCACAGTTCTGGCATAACTCTCTGGAAAATGGCTGGGCATTGGGTGCAGCACAATCGGCGCGCCCGCGCACATCACGCGCACGCGTGGATGGCGCTTTCTGGAAGATCGGCGCGTACGCGCCAGGTGCGCCCACGCGCAAGGGGTCATTCTGCTAAAAATTTTCTAAGTTAAAAGCTGCAGAATTCACAGATTTAAACCCCAATCTTCCAACGGACATAACTTCCTCATTTTAAATCGTTTTTCACCCGTTCTTTGAACGGCATGGACATCCCGGATCCAATTTCATTTCTAAACAGATTTGGTACAAAACGGAGATCCGTAGTCCAAGTTATGTCCCGCCAAAGTGTGCCCAAAAACCATATTTTCATACAAAACCACAAAGTGCCAATTTCAAAACAAGCCATTTCCAACTCTTTTCAAAACCAATCAAAACATGCTAGGTTCATCCCTTTTCTTTGAAATCAATCAAAATATATCAAATTCAACATCAAGCCTCCTCAACTCACACATTGACACACATTACCACAAATTACCAAAATCACTATCTCATCATTTTACCCCACTTCACCCAAGTGGCTCAAACTCAAACACATTGACATATCATATACTATTCCTCATGCCAATTCTCAACAACACCAATTCCAGTAAATTATTATTGTACACAATCAACATCATACTCACCATCAACATGGTTCAACCCACAATTCAACCATAACCAATCATCAAGTATATATCACAACATGCATATTTCTCATACATCATACCACTAAGGCCTTAATAATCATCATCACATATATGACCACATCATATATCTCAATCATTCAACAACATCAACAATTCAATGCCTATCTTAGGTCCTCTAGCCTAAGTATTTCCTACCACATTACATATTAGATACGGGAAACCGAAACCATACCTTAGCCGATTTTCCCAAGCTCCCCCGGAGCACTTCCAAACCACTTATCCACAAGCTCTCAAGGCCTCAACACCTCCAAGAACAGATTTTTCACCACCAAACCCTTTCCAAGCTTTTCAAAGTCACCAATCAAGCTCCAATATTCACATATACACAACCTAAGCCACAACCATCATACCCATACACAACATCTCAAAACCCAAACGTCATAGAACAACAAAATCACACTAGGGTTGAGAATCTTACCACACCCAAGGTCCAAGGAGACAACATTAACCTTCTCCTTCAAGAGAGTTGGGTCCTATAACATCAAAGAACCCAAAATCTCAACATTTTACCCATGAAACTCGAAAATAAGGGCTGGAATTTCGAACAGAAACACGTGGCTTACCTCAAGATTAGTTGTATGGGTTTTGTAGAGCTCTCCGCGGTGAACGCGTGGCCGCAAACGGAGCGGCAATCGGAGCTCTAGATCAAAAGTTATGGTGGTTTGAAGATCAAGTGAGAGAAAGAACTTGAGAGAGTGTTCTTCCTCCCCTCTCTTCAATTTCAGCGTGTTTGAGTGTGTTGTGAGGAGAGAGAGTGCTGAAAACTAGGGTTTTGGTTTAGTTATGTTGGGCCAAGGGCCCACTTTGGGTCCGGTTGGCCCGGTTTGGCCCGTTCGGTCCAATCTTGGTCCGAATTCTATAAAATTGGTACCGAAATTCTCGTCTCAATTTCCTCTATCATATTAAGCCATAAAAATATCATTTTTGGCTTTCTAGAATAAATTCTCATATATGGGTTAATTAGCCGTTAATTAACCGGGTCTTACAGACTCAAACAAGAAACACAAAATATTTTTGGTTTTATGATTTTATTAATTTTTTATTTTATGATTTATAATTTTTTTGGATTTTTTCGAAAATTATTTTGGAAAAACGAAAAGAAGGAATATTATTTTTTGTATTTTTCAAAAATAAGAAAAAGCTTAAAAATAAAATTACCTAATCTGAGCAACAAGATGAACCGTCAGTTGTCCAAACTCGAACAATCCCCGGTAACGGCGCCAAAAACTTGGTGTGCAAAATCGTGATCATTACTTCCTTGGTAACGGCGCTAAAAACTCAATACGCACGTTCATGATCTTAATTCTGTTTCACTACTTCGTACAACTAACCAGCAAGTGCACTGGGTCGTCCAAGTAATAAACCTTACGTAAGTAAGGGTCGATCCCACAGAGATTGTCGGCTTGAAGCAAGCTATGGTCACCTTGTAAATCTCAGTCAGGCGAATTCAACTGATTTTATGAATTGATAAGTAAAAGATAAATAAAATATAAAATAGGATAGTGGTACTTATGTAATTCATTGGTGAGAATTTTAGATAAGCGTATGGAGATGCTTTCGTCCCTCTGAACCTCTGCTTTCCTACTGTCTTCATCCAATCCTTCCTACCCCTTTCCATGGCAAGCTGTATGTTAGGCATCATCGTTGTCAATGGCCACCTGTCCTCTCAGTGAAAATGGTCCAATGCGCTGTCACTGCATGGCTAATCATCTGTCGGTTCTCGATCATACTGGAATAGGATTTACTATCCTTTTGCGTCTGTCACTACGCCTAGTACTCGCGAGTTTGAAGCTCGTCATAGTCATTCAATCCCTGAATCCTACTCGGAATACCACAGACAAGGTTTAGACTTTCCAGATTCTCAAGAATGGCCGTCCATGGGTTCTAACTTATACCACGAAGACACTAATAACTCGGACTCGGTCCCCTGTATTAGATATCCAAGAGATATCCATTCAATCTAAGGTAGAACGGAAGTGGTTGTCAAGCACGCATTCATAAGTTGAGAATGATGATAACTGTCATGATCATCACATCCATCATATTGAAGTGCGAATGAATATCTTAGAAGCGGAATAAGTTGAATTGAATAGAAAAACAGTAGTACTTTGCATTAATCTTTGAGGAACAGCAGAGCTCCACACCTTAATCTATGGTGTGTAGAAACTCTACCGTTGAAAATACATAAGTGATGAAGGTTCAGGCATGGCCGAATGGCCAGCCCTCACAAAAGTCTAAGATAGCATAAAACTAATCAAAAGCTCCCATAGATAATAGTAAAGAGTCCTATTTATACTAAACTAGTTACTAGGGTTTACCGAAATGAGTAATTGATGCAGAAATCCACTTCCGGGGCCCACTTGGTGTGTGCTTGGGCTGAGCATTGAGCTTTACACGTGTAGAGGTCCTTCTTGGAGTTGAACGCCAGTTTGTAACCTGTTTCTGGCGTTTGACTCCAGAATGCAGCAGGGAACTGGCGTTCAACGCCAGTTTACGTCATCTATCCTTAATCAAAGTATGGACTATTATATATTGCTGGAAACCCCTGGATGTCTACTTTCCAACGCAATTGAGAGCGTGCCATTTGGAGTTCTGTAGCTCCAGAAAATCTACTTTGAGTGCAGGAAGGTCAGAATCCAACAGCATCTACAGTCCTTCTTCAACCTCTGAATATGATTTTTGCTCAAGTCCCTCAATTTCAGCCAGAAATTACCTGAAATCACAGAAAAATACACAAACTCATAGTAAAGTCTAGAAATGTGAATTTTAATTAAAAGCTAATAAAAATATACTAAAAACTAGCTAAATCATACTAAAAACTATGTAAAAACAATGCCAAAAGCGTATAAATTATCCGCCATCAGCGTCGATGATCTTTTTCGCGTGTCACGCGTACGCGTCAGGTACGCGCACGCGTCGCTGTGCAATCTTGCTTGTCACGCATACGTGTCAGGTACGCGCACACGTCGCTGTGAAAATCTCCAAATCACGCGCACGCGTGAGCCATGCGTGCGCGTCGCTCCTCGCTGGTTATCTCCTTTATTTCTTATGCTCCTTCATTTTTGCAAGCTTCCTCTCCATCCTCCAAGCCATTCCTGCCTATATAGTCTGAAACACTTAGCACACAGATCACGACATCGAATGGTATAAAGGGAATTAAAATACACAATTTAAAGGCTTAGGAAGCAGGTTTCAACCATAGAACAAAATTGGAAGAATTGTAAAATCATGCAAATTATATGAATAAGTGTGCAAAGATTTGATAAAAACCACTCAAATTAGCACAAGATAAACCATAAATAGTGTTTATCAAGCCGCCTTTGTACGGACCTGACTTGAGCGTTGGGTTTGCAGGTGGCCCACCCTCCTCAACTCGGCGACCCGGAGGGCTCTCATACAAATCCATCCAGGACCAGTCCCTTGCAATCTCTCCATCCCGGTGAACTCCATATCCGACCCTTTTGGGCGTTGAGCGACCGAACAATGTCTAAACGTATTTAAAATTTATAAAAATATTTTAATTCTTTTAAAAAATTCAAATAAACCATTTAAATCAGCATTAAATTTTAATATGTGAAATTCCAAAATTAACACGCACTGACTATATGAACCAACTTGTTATTTGTTAAGCCATAGTTTCTACTATAATGAGGACTGTTGAATCACAATCATGTCAAGAATAAAAAAGAAGAGATCCACTTCCTTTTGAGAAGACAATTAAAACCCATAAAACAAAATGCGTTCGATCTTCCTTTGCACACATTTTCTACATGTCCTTTCCATAGTCATCAGTCAACAAATGAATAGATGCTTCCAGAGTTCTATATATCTAAAAGATAACATAAATTATATAAACACAAGCTTCAATTGTTCTTCCTAGATATTAGAAGAACCGTAGGATCCAGAATCCTATGTTTATTCTAAACCAAAATGCTTAAATTGTCCTCCAAGCATCACATTCCCCTTGATGAAAGATTGCAAATTAAATATCATCCCATAGTAGTCGCTAGAGTCTATATAAGTTATTAGGAAACTTTACTCAGCTCATTACTATCTAGTAGAGATGGAAATGAAATGCCCCTATATGTAACATATATTCTACAACACAAAAATATCTAAGCAATTACCATTGTGATCACTTTATTCCATGCTTTCATATAATTTCTATCGCAAAAGACGAAAGAAATAATAATAGTTAAACCTATGTATAATTATTGCTCTTTTTTTTTTTTTTTTGGGAGAATACACTAGAGAGCAATGATAACTTGCCAATTATCCCTGCATTTCTGGATTGTTATAAAACTATCATTATATTTTTAACACGCTGTTTTAAATAAAAAAAATAGATTTATTTAAATTTTTATATATACTTTTTTTTATTATTTATCTTTTTTTTCTTTTTAAAGAAATAACAAAGATCAAGTATAGATCTTGGATCATAAAATTCTAAAATTAAGTAATAAAATCATTTTTTTCAAAAATTTAATCTGATAGAAAGATCGAGGCACACGATATTATTGAGTAAATCCAACTAAACTAATTTACATATATGATGCCTAGGCATTTTGGTTGTTTTTAGGTTTCTTTTTAATTAGTTTTTTAAATTTGAATAAAGTTCTTATGTTTTAGTAAAATTTTTATGACCAAATTTACATATATGATTGTGTTTTCAGGCCATGTTTAAAGTAAATAAGGATAAAATTCATAAGAAAATACAAGTGCACTTCCAGAGAAGAAACACCAAGGCTAGCGCTAGGCTTGAAGAGACCAAGCTCAGCACTAGGAACAGGCACCCAGCTCCCTTGCTCCCAAGTCCAGCGCCCCTGCTCCAAGCCCAGTGAAGAACGAATGATTGACAGTTTAGAATCAGAATAAATTCTCGTTGCAAGTATAGTTTCTAAACCAAGCAATCATCCTTTCTACAAACGTTTTGTTGTCACAAGTAACAAACCCCTTTAAAATTGATAACCGAAGTATTTAAACCTCGGGTCATCTTCTCAAGGAACTGCAGGGAGGTTCTTATTATTGGTTATGAGTTCTGTAAATTGGGGGTTTTGAAAGTAAGAAACAAGTAATTTAAATGACAAGTAAAATAAATAAATAACTGTAAATAAACTCTTGGCAAGGTTATGAGAACTGGAATTCCTATCCTAGTTATCCTTATCAATGGTGAGATAATTGGGTTTTAATCCCACTTAGTTAATGATGAGCGGATAATTTATACGCTTTTTGCATGTTTTTAGGTAGTTTTTAATATGTTTTAGACTCTTTTTATTATATTTTTATTAGTTTTTTAAATAAAAATCACATTTATGGACTTTACTATGAGTTTGTGTATTTTCTGTAATTTCAAGTATTTTCTGGCTGAAATTGAGGGAGCTGAGCAAAAATCTGATTCAGGCTGAAAAAGGACTGCTGATGTTGTTGGATTCTGACCTCCCTGAATGGATTTTCTGGAGCTACAGAAGTCCAATTGGTGCCTCTCAATTGCGTTGGAAAGTAGACATCCAGGCTTTCCAGAAATATATAATAGTCCATACTTTGCTCAAGGATAGATGACATAAACTGGAATTCAACGCCAGTTCCAGGTTGCAGTCTGGGTCAAACGCCAGAAACAACTTACAAATGGGAGTTGAACGCCAGAAACAGGTTACAACCTGGCGTATTAACTCCAGAAACAGCCTAGGCACGTGTAAAGCTTAAGTCTCAGCCCCAGCACACACCAAGTGGGCCCCAGAAGTGGATTTCTGCACCATCTATCTTAGTTTACTCATTTTCTGTAAACCTATGTTACTAGTTTAGTATTTAAACAACTTTTAGAGATTTATTTGCACTCATGACATTTTAGATCTGAACTTTGTACTCTTTGACGGCATGAGTCTCTGAACTCCATTGTTGGGGGTGAGGAGCTCTGCTGTGTTTCGATGAATTAATGCAACTATTTCTGTTTTCTATTCAAACACGCTTGTTCTATCTAAGATTTTATTCGCACTTCAATATGATGGCTGTATGATCCGTGACACATCGTTCCTCAACCTATGAATGCGTGCCTGACAACTACCTCCGTTCTACCTTCGATTGAATGAATATCTCTTGATTCCTTAATCAGAATCTTCGTGGTATAAGCTAGAATCATGGCAGATTCTGAGAATCCAGAAAGTCTAAACCTTGTCTGTGGATTCCGAGTAGATTCAGGATTGAATGACTGTGACGAGCTTCAAAATCACAAGGTGGGGTATGACAGACGCAAAAGGATCAATGGATCTGTTCCAGCATGAGTGGAACCGACAATGATTAGCCGTGCTGACAGCGCACCTGGACCTTTTCCTACTGGACTTGAGTCACAGCTTGCCATAGGAGGAACCTTGCGTGCGTGAAGAGAAGACAAGGAGAAAGCAGAGATTCAGAAGACAAAGCATCTCCAAAACTCCAACATATTCTCCATTACTGCAGAACAAGTATTAATCCATGCTCTTTTATTCTTCGCAATTCATACTGATAATTATAATTGATTTCCTGACTAAGATTTACAAGATAACTATAGATTGCTTCAAACCAACAATCTCCGTGGGATCGACCCTTACTCACGTAAGGTATTACTTGGACGACCCAGTGCACTTGCTGGTAGTAGTACGAGTT